>NC_048220.1:132877425-132916419 GCF_002007445.2 Ailuropoda melanoleuca
TAACCGCTGTGCCACCCAGGCGCCCCTGTAATTGATTTTTAAATCATTATCCATTTTTATACTGAATGTTCATAAATTTATCTATTTACTTTTATTGAGTGTGACCTCAATAAATATTTTTTTTAATTGAAAGAGACATCAAGAACCACCAGAGCTGCTTCATACCAAAGTTTCTTTCTTTTTTCTCTTTCCTTCTTTTCGTTCTTTCTAATTTTTCTTTCTTTCTTTCTTCCTTTCTTCTTTCTTTCTTTCTTTCTTTCCTTCCTTCCTTCCTTTCTTCCTTCCTTTCTTTCTTTCTTTCTTTCTTTCTTTCTTTCTTTCTCTTTTTTTTTTTAGAGGAAGAGGGGTAGGGGCATAGGGCGAAGGAAAGAGAGAATCCCAAGCAGGCTCCATGCCCCAGAGCATTGGGCTCGATTCCACCACCGTGAGATCATAACCTGAGCTGAAATCAAGAGTCAGGCACTTAACTGAATGATCCGCCCAGGTAACCTCCNTCTTTTCTTTCTTTCCTTCCTTCCTTCCTTCCTTCCTTTCTTCTTTTCTTTCTTTCTTTCTTTCTTTCTTTCTTTCTTTCTTTCTCTTTTTTTTTTAGAGGAAGAGGGGTAGGGGCATAGGGCGAAGGAAAGTGAGAATCCCAAGCAGGCTCCATGCCCCAGAGCATTGGGCTCGATTCCACAACCGTGAGATCATAACCTGAGCTGAAATCAAGAGTCAGGCACTTAACTGAATGATCCGCCCAGGTAACCTCCAAGGTTTCTAAAAGAAAGTTATATAACCTCTGTTTAAACAACCTCACAGTACTGTTTACTTGACAACACAGCACACTCCATCTTCTAAAAAGCTATGTTGGAAATACCAGTCTTATAGTGTACCAAGGTCTTAATCATGACTTTCTTTTGGAATGGTTACATTCTTTTTTTTTTTTTTTAAGATTTTATTTATTTATTTGACAGAGATTGAGACAGCCGGCGAGAGAGGAAACACAAGCAGGGGGAGTGGGAGAGGAAGAAACAGGCTCATAGCGGAAGAGCCTGATGTGGGGCTCGATCCCATAACGCGGGGATCACGCCCTGAGCCGACGGCAGACGCTTAACCGCTGTGCCACCCAGGCGCCCCTGGAATGGTTACATTCTTACACCAGCATTCGAGGTGCTACATCCAGAATAGTGTGGAGCACCTACACTAGCGTAGAGGAATCAGCTCCAAGGGAAACTGAAGGACTATCAGAGTGCCAGGCTTTGAAGACAGTAGATGAGAATGAGTATTTTCAGCCTAGAGGAGAGCTTCGAAACAGACTGGAGGCAAGAGAATTTTAAATGGCTTCCTTTACCTGTCCATATCCACCACAGAAGCCAATTTCACACTGAAAACTCCAGCTGGGCTTTGGGTAGTTCACAGTAGACCATAGCCTGCTTATAATTCAGTATTATAGATGTATTAATCAGGCCTGAGTTTGTTCTTGTTTTTCAACAAACACATACTTCTTTTTGGTAAAAAGCAGTTAATAGGCAGATGATTGACTCCAACAGATATTTTCAACAGGAATCACTGTTAAACCAGGATCCTCTTAATCTGGGTTTGTGTAATTAAGTCTTTGAATATAACATCAGGTCTTATATTCTTTTCCCATTTTAAATCTAATTAGTGGAGACCATCCTCTTGTTTTGCCGATAAAGGTATTTGATTCTGTCAACCAATATCTTAGTTAGTCCTTCTAGATGTGTATTCATCAACTGAATCAGATATGCCTTCCATGTTTTTCAATCATAAAATTCTTAAAGGTTAGAATGGATAGAAACAAAGGTAGAGACTAGGTGTCATGCTCTTACAGACCTGCTGTAGGATGACTATGCCAGCTTCCCAGTTAGCGATGTGCTCTACTTTGATTAGTTCCTTTAATTTCCACAGCACAGTGAGTAAATAATAATAATAATAATTAATAATAATGTAGCCTAATAAGGTTAAATAGTTCATTCAAAAACCATTTATATTTGGTAACTGATGGCGGAAGGATTAAACCAGTTTCAAAACCAAAAACGCATTCCCTTCCCTCCCCTTTCCTTCCTTTCCCTTCTCTTCCCTACCCTACCCTTCCATTCCATTCTAATATTGGTTGCATGGAATTATTTAATTTTTGTTCCCATCACATTAATTTTAAGGAAAAAATCAAATTCAGTTTAACATTTGCAGACAACAAAATTACAAACCACAACTGGTGTTTTGATCAAATTTAGACATCTTGTTTTTTTGTTTGTTTGTTTTTAAGTTTTATTTACTTAGGTGATCTCTACAACCAACCTGGGGCTTGAACTTACAACCTTGAGATCAATAGTGGCATGCCCTTCTGACTGAGCCAGCCAGAAGTCCTTTGACATCCTGTTAATGACTGAAAGTGAACTGGTACACTTGAATTATCCTTTCAATTAGTCATGCTGCCTGTCATTGTCCTAGAATTTTGCCACAGAGATAACAAGCTTAGATAATTAAGGTATTGATGCTGTGCTCTTATTTTCCAGAAAAATTTCGTAGTGATTTCTCCCAGATTAAAGATAGGAAATTTTGAATAACCACGGCATTTTTTTGTTGTTATTGTTTGTTTGGTTTGGTTTGTATGGTTTTGTCATGTTTTGTTTAAGTTCGGTTTATAAACCAATGGTTCTGGAGACAAATTCATTTAAAGTAAAAAAAAAAAAAAATCCCGTCACCATTTTCTCCTCTTCTCCATAAGTTTAAATATTCTTGATCTAAACTTGCACTTGATCTGTTTTACATATTTAAATGAAATCAATCTACTCTTGAAGTTCATTTTATTTAATGGGAGAGAAACCTGCAGATGAGGTCTGTTCTAGGTCTTCTGTTAACATTGCACCATCTGCCCCAAGCAGTTGATATATTCCGTACTCCCTTTATTGCTCTAAATAGGCAACACAAATTAAGTGACATCTAAAAAATTTGCATTAAAATAGCCTTAAGCATCTATACAGTAAAAGACTCATTCATTAAGCCTTCCTTTCATATTCCCAGTGAAATAAATATCTAAATTGAGTGATAAGACTCGGCACATTATCTTTCCTCTTCTACATAGCTCAATGTCAATTAAAAACTAAATTGATCACTGTTTTTTGTATATAAACCTAAAATAGAAGTGTATTGTTTGTTGACTGATGAATGGTTAAAGAAAGTGTGATTATCTAACTAAATATATATAAATATTTTCTATATAGAGAGATGTAGATGTATGTATCTGTACATAGATATTTATAGAGAGAGAAAGAAAAAGAAAGAGATGATATCACTTAGCCTTAGAACACAAGGAAATCCTATTATTTGTGACAACATGATAAATCTGAAGACATTACCCTAGTGAAATAAGCCAGACAGAGAAGGACGAATACTGCATGGTATCACTTATGTGTGGAATGTAAAAAGTCTAACTTAGAGAGTAGAATGGTGGTTGCCGGGGACAGGGGGGTTGTGGGGAAATGTTGATCAAAGGATACAAACTCTTGGTTAAAAAGCAAATACATTCTGCAGAAATAATATATAACATGGTGTCTATAGTTAGTAATTCTGCATCACATACTTGAAATTACTAAGACAAAAGATCTTAAGTGTTCTCATCGCAAAAAGCAAAAGAAACAAACAAAAAATAATGTGGAATGGTGAATATGTCAATTAGCTTGATTGTGGTAATCATTTCACAATGTATATTTTTCAACCATCATTATGCCCATATGATAACATTTTTAAATACACAAAATTATCAGTACTAGCAACCAGGAAGGTTCCAAAGCAATTTACTTACTCAGCAAGAGATGGCAAAGAGTTAAACTTATTAAATAGATACAGGTAGATAAAATTCAACTTAATTAAGGAGCATACAATAGCTGAAAAAAAATTCCACTCCTTCTGCTCGTTTCTTATTTTTCTAAAACTTCTGATGTTATGTGGATGGGTATCTCAGACTCTCTCAATATGCATAGCAGGTAGTAAATCACCTAACTTCTCAGCCCCCCACCTCTGCCATCTTTCCTGTATAACACCTCTTCTCAGCCCCCCGCCTCTGCCATCTTTCCTGTATAACACCTGTTCTCAGCCCCCCACCTCTGCCATCTTTCCTGTAGAACACCTGCTCACTTGCCCAAAAATTTCCATCTCATCAGAATAATCTCAGAGATTAAGCAGACTTTTGTCAAGACAAGACAGACCAAGAGTTTCGTTACTTTTGATACCCAAACAGTTACAAATCTCATTTTACTAACACACTAAGTAAGCAATGTACATTTATTTTGTTCTGACTCAGTTGCTTTTTACCCTCAGAACAATACAAGATTATTGCAGATCTACTCAAGCTCTTCTCTCAATGCAGAGTTGGCCTTTGTTCTAACAGCTCAGAATGAGACATGGGAGGTCGAGGCATCTGCTGGCCAGCTGTCACATCGTCCCTGACCCAGGCAGTCAGTGCAGTGATTTGGGTCAGCTTTCTGCTTTCTGCAGTACTAAAAGGCTGTTATTCAAAATAGTCCCTGGCCACTAACCTGTCTGTCAGTCCAGCTGGGTGAGGGTCAGCTCTCCAACCTCTGTAAAGTACTTATTATTTTTATTGTTCTGCCTGGGAGCTTGTGATATTTTTTTTTCTTTTGTCCTTGGTGTTCTCTAGCTACAGCAGGATACTGTTCCTTCTTACCAAGCTTTCTAGGACTCCATGACCATTTTCAATTTCCTGATTCTTATTTAATGCAGGGAAATATTCTATTACTATTCATTTTCTTATCAACTTACCTCCTCTGATCCTCTTTCCTTTTCATTCTCTGAACTCGTACTAGTCATGTGAGAATTTTCCTGATCTGGGAACACCACTCACACAAACCTAGAGGATTATATGTTATGTGAATGGCTTCCATGGAATTGCATGAGTCGTGGCCCTACCTAATGGGACCTCTGGATTCTCATCTGTTCCGTTTTGATTTCCAAGTCTTTGTACCTTCGCTTGGAATTTTGAGATATTTCTTTCATTTGATTGTCCAGATCAACAGTTCAGGTCTTAACATTGACCATCCTTTTCTTCTATTCATTCCCTAAAATATTTAAACATTATTATATTTTGGTTACAGAAAATCTTCGTCTGTGTGCTGAAATGGATTTTCATGAAGTGCTCTTGTTATTGTTGTTGTTATTTGTTTGGAAATTATCTATCTTTCGTTTCATTGTATTTCACCCTGTTTCTGCATTTCTACTTGTTCTTTAAATGCTGGGTGCAGAGTGCATGTTAGTGTGCTCTCAGCGGCCTAAGGCACTCATTGGCCCTCAGACCCATTTGCTGGTGCATTCCAAGTAGCAGTAATTCCTGCAGGCAATTGACTGTGCCAGTCTCTTTCCTTTGGGTCTGTTTACTTTATAGATAAATATACTCTCTTATTTTTCTAACTAGAGTATTAATACCATTTTTCTTCTTTTCAATCTTAATAATAAGTGACAAACATCAAATGCCTGACGTTTAGAATTAAAGCAGATACAATAATGAATTGATAGGTTCCTCCGGTCTATCTGCTAAAGACTCTATTCTCTAATCGAGTGTGGTATTTTTTTTTTTTTAAGATTCTATTATTTATTTGACAGAGATAGAGACAGCCAGCGAGAGAGGGAACACAAGCAGGGGGAGTGGGAGAGGAAGAAGCAGGCTCCCAGCAGAGGAGCCCTGATGTGGGGCTTGATCCCATAACGCCAGGATCACGCCCTGAGCCAAAGGCAGACGCTTAACCGCTGTGCCACCCAGGCACCCCGAGTGTGGTATTTCTTAATACTTTGTCTACATATGCTTAAAAAAAGTGTTATGTAATATTTTATGGAAGTATAGTAACACACAGTGTCATATTAGTTTCAGGTGTAAATATAATGATCCAACAATTCTATCCATTACTCAGTGCTCATCAGGATGACTGTACTCTTGATCCCCTTTGTTTCACTCCTCCATCCACCCACATCCCCTCTGGCAATCACCAGTTTGTTTTCTGTATTTAAGAGTCTGTTTTTTTCTCTTTTTTTTCTTTGTGCATTTGTTTTATTTCTTAAATTCCGCATATGAGTGAAACCTATGGCATTTGTTTCTGTCTGACTCATTTCACTTAGCACTATATCCTCTAGGTTCATCCATGTTGTTGAAAATGGCAAGATCTCGTCCTTTTTTAATATTCCATTATATGTGAGATATATGTGATATCACTTCATATATATATATCTATATCACTTTTTTATATATGCATCTGTTGAACACTTCTACTAGATCTTGGCTATTATAAATAATGCTGCAATAAACACAGGCATGCATATATCTTTTCAAATTAGAATTTTCATTTTCTTTGGGTAAATACCCAGTAGTGGAGTTACTGAAGCATACGCTAATTCTATATCAAATTTTTTGAGGAACCTCCATATTATTGTCTATAGTGGCTGCACCAATTTGTATTTCTATAACCAGCGTACGAGGGGTTGCTTTTTTCCATATCCTTACCAAGACTTGTTATTTCTTGTGTTTTTTGTTTTGTTTTGTTTATTTTGTTGTTGTTTTGTTCTGTTTTGTTTTAGCCATTCTGACAGATGTAAAGTGATATCTTATTGTGGTTTTATTTTGCATTTACCTGATGGTAGTGGCATTGAGCATCTTTTCCTCTGTCTGTTGGGCATTTGTATGTCTTCTTTGGAAAAATGTCTATTCAGGTCCCCTTCCTATTTCTTAATCAGATTGGTTCTTTTAGTGTTGAGTTGTATAAGTTCTTTATCTATTTTGGATATTAATCCTATATCAGATATATCATTTGCAAATATCTTATCCCATTCCATAGGTTGCCTTTTATGTTTTGTTGATGGCTTTCTTTCCTGTACAAAAGCTTTTTATTCTGGTGTAGTCCTATAGTTTAATTTTGCTTTTGTTACTCTTGCTTGAGGAGATATATCTAGAAAAATGTTTGTAGGGCCAATGACAAAGAAATTACTGCCTATGTTTTCTTCTAGGAGTTTTATGGTTTCAGGTATCACATTTAGGTCTTTAATTCACTTTGAGTTCATGTTTTTGTATGGTGTAAGAAAGTGGTCTAATATTATATATGTAACATTTTAACTCATGTTTTGATATATTTTGGTCATCTTAAGATTTTGGAAAATATTAAAATAAAATCTAATGTGAGGCATTCAATGTTAAGGCTTTTTCCCATTTTTAACTTAAAGAAAGTACTAAATCATTAATACTTATTATATAATATATGGCAATTACTTGACTACTTCTTTAGATATCTCTCTTGTGTTTGTAAAACTACCTATTTTGTGAATGTTTTAAGTGCATTTTATAAAGTCTGGATCCAAAGCTTATGCTGTTTGCCATAATAAAATGAATAATTACATATATTGTGTATATTTTAAGTTTCCTATTATTCAAAGCTTATATAAGTAATATATGAAACAGGATTATAAAAATATAATTTTCTCCATATTTTAATTTATGCACACACATACCCAGATATACTTGTTCAAAACTAATACTTTGCAAATTAAATACATGGTTCTTTCTCAAAAAGATGCATTATGACTTCATATCTGTACCCTCTCACCTCATCATCCCAACCTGCACACACATTTCTTGTAGCATAAAACTATTTGCAGCTGACTGAAGTTAAGGGAAGTGTTAAATTTCATAAAGGCAGACTAAGTACATATAGCTAAATAATATATATGTAGTTTAGCATTATAACATGTCTAAATAAGTAAGACAAAATATAAACTTTTCACAAAATCAATAGATATAGATTTCCACTTTGCTATTTTAAATTTTTAATAAAAACAAATCATCATAAAATTACTAAGAGGAAAATCCATTATAGAACCATATATTCTCAAAAAATGATTAGTGTATTTTGTTTTCAATGTTTATGTGCAAATTACTATCACATATTATCACTGAGAAATTATTTCAATACAATAAATATTATCCACATAGCGCTACCTTGACTTGGAGACAATACCTCAACTCTAAGAAATTCTCTTCTCAAATACGAATTACCAACTATTAAGTTTGGGGGCAGTTAAGATATGTGCCAAGAAAATGGTGAGGTAGTCAGTATATTTTTTTAAATTTCTGAATATACTTATTTTTCAAATACTACCTCGTAAAACATTCATATTTATTTTAATGTCATTTACAAGTTATTTAACTTCTGACTTGATGTGTCAAAAGTGTAATCTCAGAAAATTTTCACCTATATTAACCTTAATGATTTTGTGTTACTTAGAAAGACAGTTATAATTAGATGTCGAGATTCCTTTAACTTGAATGAGGCATTGCAATCCAATCAGTGATACAGCAAGCACTCTCCTTAACAAGCTTGTACTGAACTTAAAAGGTTTGTTTTTTGTTTTTTGTTTTTTTAGTAAATTTAGAAAATAATTTCTATTGCAAAAGAATGAGCGTTGGTTTATCCCAAGCAAAATCAGCAGTTGCAGAACAAATTGGATTTTCTTTCCGCCTATTTTTCTATGACAGATATGCCACTAATCTCCATCTTGCCCAACTGACATTTTTTCTGCCTTGGATTATCTTTCCTCTTCACTAGATTCTTGCTCATCATTTCCCCAAGATGAGTAATGCTATTCCTTTGTAGCCTAGTGCTGAGCTTGCCACTCTTTTATTTAAGCATGACTTCGTTTTGCATTACTTTTAGAAGAGATAAAGTCTTGACAAACACAGTATTATTTAAGCCCTGTCTTCTACTTACTTATCACTTATTTTATCACTGCCTGGGATACAGATAATGACTTTCTTTTAGTGACTTAAACATGCCAGGTTCATTCCTCTGCTGTCTGGAGACTTCCCTCCTTCTCTTCCCTAATACACAAGCTCTCCCCTTCTCTGACCTAGTTTAATTCTTAGTCATCTTTCACATTTCTCAGCAAGTATCATTCTAGGGGAAATTTTCCTGCCTCTGCCAGAATAGAGCACGTCTTTCTGTCCTTCCTGCTTCATCTCTTGCCTTTTTTTCTACATGTCTCATCTCTGTCTTTCTCTCTCTCTCCCATCTATGTGTATAAAATATGATATAACATGTTTTGGTGGGTCACAAAATCAAATTAGTCAATTATTCTGTTAAGCCTCTTTTTCTAATTGTTCTCTTGAATTTCATTCTCTTGTTGTTTCGGTTTAAGGTTCTAGCTGATTCTTCAATTTTACTTTTATGTTCTGTTGGATTTCAGCAATTTTTATCTCTGTGAGCCTTTCACATTTTCTTCTTTCACCCTGAAGGGTGAGATATAGTTGTAATCCTTCTGAGTATAATAATTAGAAGTTTTTGAAGATTTTGTTGTATGCTTTTTCTTTTTCTGTTTCTTAAGTTTTCACTACTAGACATTTTAGAAAAAAATATGGGCTCATTTTTTCTGTGCATTCATATTGGTCTTCCTGTTTTTTGCCATGGATTCTCCTGTTATTCCTGGCAATCACATATTTTCCATTTTTTATTTGAAAACAAGGGACTGGGTATTCATGCTGCTTTCCTAAACTCATCATAAGAAAATTTCCCTTCAAATCCTCAGATTAGGAAGTCTGATAGGCTTTTCTTTAAAATAAACTATTGGAGATACAGCTTCTCTAATTCCAATACATGACATTTATTCTTGGTTACCGACAGTCCATGAGATTGTTTCAATTTATTCAGAGATGAACCCTTTGGCTTTCCTGGAGCTGAGTGCTGACTATGAGAACCTCATGAATCACATGGACAGTGGCTGGACCACATATAAAAATAAAACCCTGACTCATAACCTCCGCAGCAACCAGCTTCGGAAGTGAAAATTGTACGATAATTGGCCCCAAGCAGCCAGGACTTGATCAGCGACTGCCAACTTCCTTAATTTCTGTCCCTTAATTTCCAATTTAGGACCTAATCAGAGAAAGCCAAATATGCTTCCCAAACCAATCACATGGGACACCTTTCTCCTTGTTAGCCCTCCTTAGTGTCCCCAAGCCAACAACTCCCAATCATGACATACGTGACATTTTTTTCTTTTTTATAAAGCTTTCTGAATCCTCTGCCTGCCTTTGATCCTCTGCCCAATACGAGTGATGGTGGCTGGCCCTCCTGCTAGAGTAAGCTCTGAGTTAAATAGCTTTTGGTTATTCTCTTCTGGGAGGTCTTCATTCATTTTCTTAGCTAACGGACATTATTCAAGTGGGAGTATTGAATGTAGGCAAGGGTGGTATAGGAGGAAAATAATTTATTTGTTTTGAAAAAAGATTTTCAGTGCCTCTCCCTAATAAACCGCAATCTCACCTTCTGTCCTTCCTTCCAATTGTGGGCCAGGTTGCCCCTCAAGGGTTCTTCTTGGCAGGTTGTCTTTCTTTGATTTTGGAAAGCATATTCAACTCTATGGCTCCCGCTTCTCATTCTCTTCCTCTTGCTTCACTCGTGTCTTTGAGAGGCCATATAGACGAGAATGTCTTTCTACTACGTTTATAGCTATGTGCTTATTTATTTATGCACTTTTATATTTCAGGTGACTTCTTTTAAAACAATAACCTGTATTCAGTTTTTAAAATAGATTAATTAGATATTTGTGTAAAATTGAACCGATTTGTCTCTTAGAGATTTGCCTCCTTGACTGACTATATTAATGGAACGGGTTTAGGTGTTCCAAAAATGCTGCTTTTACCTGACCCCATATCTCTAAGCTACTGTTTGCTCTTAGATGACTGATATTTCACATCTGAAAATAGAAATGATAGTACTTGTTTTGCATAATCTTAGAAAGTTATTAGGTATAAAGTGCTAGTCATATTGTCACTTGGCACATTTTAGTATTTCCTGTTAGTAAACAACAAAAAATCATAGTTTACTTGAAATGAATAATATTTAAGTTGCATTTAGAAAATAAATATTTCTGGGGCACATGGGTGGCTCAGTCGGTTAAGCCCTGGAATCTTGGTTTTGGCTCAGGTCATGATCTTGGGGTCGTGAGATTGAGTCCCATGAGAGGCTCTGTGCTGAGCTGAGCATGGAGCCAGCTTGGGATTCTCTCTCTCCTCTCCCTCTAGCCCTCCCGCTCTGCTCATGTTGCTCATTCTCTCTCCCTCTCTCTCCCCACTAAAAAAGAAAAATTAAAAAAAATATTTCCATTTAAAAAATTAATTGTTAAATTCAAATTATTATATGTGTACCTATTTTATATTGCATTTATTTCTACATTTTTTAAGATTTTATTTATTTATCTGAAAGAGAGAGAGCATGAGCAGGGGGAGGAGAAGAGGGAGAAGCAGACTCCCCGCTGAGCAGGGAGCCAGCCATGGACCTCAATCGCAGGACCCTGGGATCATGACCTGAGCTGAAGGCAGATGCTTAACCAACTGAGCCACCTAGGAGCCCTTATTTCTGCATTTCATTTTACCTCTCTTTTTCTTGAGACAACACCAATTCACAGAAGTTTATCATCTCATATTTCATAATCTGAGAGAGAGAAAAAAAGAGAGAGGTCTGGTATGGATATTACAGCTGTACGTCCATACAAGCTGATGAAATAGAGACTCTTCTTGTAAAAAGCCACAATATTACACAATTGATGATTTCCTAGGAAACATGATGATTAAGGAACTATCCCCTAGTTTGAACAAACTCCTAGAATTGAGCAGTCATGGTGGATTCTTGACCATGGCATACAAAAGATTTCAGATACATTTCTATATAAATACAAATTCTATAAGAAAAATGTCAATGTCCATGTCTGTTCTAAATTTTCTTTTTTGTTTTGCTAATCCCAGGAAACTAGCTACTTCCAAGTTGAAATGCATCTATTCTAAAGAAGAGAAACAAGGCTAGTAAGTCAGAAAAGAAAATTCTAAGATTCTTAATAAGAACAGTTCTTTCTATTGCCTAACTTAAGAAATACTTTTAACTGAGATTTCTCCTTTCCAAATGTCATAACCTGTGCCAATATATGGTATATTTTTGGAATTGTATTTGAGAGTTATACACGGTTGTGAGCTTTTTATTAATAAAACACTACTTCTGTACACCATGCAGCTTTAGTTTCCTGTGTTCTGTAATGAAAGGTTTAAATATGTGTAGGTGGAATTATTTTCTCCATAAACAAGTATTCTACTTAAAATGTTTCTCCATAGATAAATACATTTTTTAATAAAATAAGAGTTATGTGTATTCATACAAATCTTGTATTTTGTATAGATCGATGCATAATATATAATAGACATTAATCTTTGTAGCTGTTAAATAATACATGCTCAAATTGTTAAAAATATGTTTTACAAATTAGTAGTAGGTCAAGAATAGAGCTGATGTCAAGAATAAAATGAACTCATGGCTGGCACCTATAAATTGGAAAGGGAGTACAGACATTAAAATAAATTCACCTCTTGGGACTCATGAAGCCCTACTTTATTTTATAGCAAAAGTACGAATAAAGTGATTTATCCTGAAAGTTACTAGAGGAGCCGGACACGAAGTAGAAGGTAAGAGAGTAACTCTTACGGGAAAACATAAGTTCTGACTGTTTATTCATGAGGTCACAGTCCAGTAGCGTGCCAAAGCCAACGATGCTGTTTGTTTGAATTATTCCCTGAATATTACAGAGCACGTGTGTGCACTTTACCAGATATGATTTCATGCAATCCCGGGCTGATTATAAGCTAGTTTCTCCCTGCTCCAAATCTAGCCCTGTATACCCGGCTTTGTGAGAGTGGGGCTGCGGCTCTACAAATTACAGCTTCATTTACCAGCTGACTTTCAGTTAGTCCTTGTTAATAGATGGCATAGAGGGACACTGGAAGGCAGGAGGAGAGGGAATGTCTTCTGACACAGAGACACATTCCCAAACCCCCAGTGGATGTCTGAAACCATGGACAGTACCAAACCCTTAATATACTACATTTTTGTTTATTCATACATACCTATGATAAAGATGAATTTCTTAAAGATTTATTTATTTATTTTAGAGAGAGAGCAAGCACGAGCAGTGGGGAAGGGCAGAGAGATAGAAATCCTCAAGCAGACTCCTCAATGAGGGCAGAGACCCTCCCCCTCCTTCCCCACCCTGCAAGGCTCCATTCCAGAAACCTGAGATTGTAACCTGAGCCGGAATCAAGAGTCGGATGCCCAACCAACTAAGCCACCTAGGCACCCCTAAAGTTTTATTTTTAAATTAGGCACAGGAAGAGATCAGCAATAGCTGATAATAAATAGAGCAATTTTAACAATATTCTGTAAGAAAAGTTCTGTGAATGCAGTCTCCCCTCTCTCTCACAATATCTTCTGTACTGCACTCACCCTTTTTCTTGCGATGCTGTGAGATGATAAAATATCTACATAATGAGATGGAGTGAGGTGAATGACGTAGCACTGTAACATAGCGTTGAGTGCTATTGACCTTCTGACAATACAGTACAGCAATCCACCAGACCCCGGCCGACCATGGGTAATTGAAACCACAGAAAGCAAAACCCCAGATGAGAGAGGACTGCGGTTTTCCTGATGTCCTGTCAGATGCATCTCAGCAATGGCGCTTCACCACAATGGCACTCGCCAAACTAGGCTCACTGTGTCTGATAAGAGGCACTAGCTGCGATTGAACTCTCTCCGAGGGGTCTGGATCTGGGTTTCATCTGGAGCCTCTGCTGAGCCTCTGGGTTCTGATCATATCGAAACCTTCCCTTTGTTTCCTCAGTCCTCAAAATAGACGCTGTTCTGTGTAGCTATTATTTTTTGGATCACCTCAGTGTTCTCTTTGGGTATGTCCATCTCTTTAGTCATAATGTTACAAATCCTTTTATAAAATTCACTGTGGTAAAACATCTAATAGTGTTTATATCATCCTCACCATATTACATATAGTGATAATGATCTCTTACAAAGTTAATTAAATATCCCAACATCCCAAGCCCATGCACCCCTATCATTTATATAGCTTGGAATGCAAACTGACTGTCCAGATGTATGCTGCATGATTCAATCTATTATCTTCCTTCCTACAAGACAGAATTTTGTCACTGAAATACTCTGCACCTCCCAATTTATTATGATCAATTGTTTTCATTTCAAAATATTGGGCTTGGTTTGGTTTATTTCACTCTATAATTGATCCCCTCAGTGACTTAATAATTCAAGTGTTTAGGGTTTAGAAATAAGATACATTGTCAGTGCCTCAGCTATAAACTACAGTTAGGTGTCTTAAATACATATAAATACAAGAAATAAGATTGCTCCTGAGAGATTACTGCAGTAGTAATAGAAGCATACGGACAGTGATGGGAAAATGGGATGTAGCCCAGTTTGGCCGGAGAACAGTGTTTATTGTGAGATATACTGAAGGATAGAGCTTAGAACATAGAATGAGGTCAAACTGCAGAGGATCTTTGGTAGATCCAAACCAATTTAGCAAACCCAAAAAATATTGTTCAATAGCACAGGCTATCAATCATTACTCTCAGAAACTGAATAATAATAGAAGATTGAAAATAAAAAACAAAGTTTATGTCTGTTATGGGGCTCAAGGAAAAGCAGGATTTATACCTGTAGTGACCACTATGGGTACATTTCAGAGTTCTCCTTCCAACATGGAGACACTCCTGGCTGGCTGTCAAGATTGCTGGCTGCTCATGCCACAGACCTGATTACTGCTTCTGTTCCCACACCGAGGGAAGCTCCCTCAACCAAGGTTACAAAAACCTTCCCAGGTCAGGCCACATCAATGGCTGATTGATAGGCAATATGAAGAACCAACTACAGCGAATCAATTTGGAGGTCTCCAAGAGACAGCGCAGAGTGCCATGTGTTATCACCCAAAGATCCTCTTGTTTGGGCATCACATGCAAACTTTTCCCTCTGCCCCATCTTGTGTCCCAGTACTTAGAGGGCTTAGTTCAGATAACAACAGGCCAACTGGATCTGAAATACACATCTCTACCTCAGGATCTGTTTCCCAGGAAATCACGCTTAAGACATTTTGAGCCAGGTATGGTCCTTAGGAAGAAGACTCTACAACGTGACTTAGGAACTAGAACACCTGCAAATGACTGGCAGCTAAGATCTCAGCACCAGTTCGGAGTAGAGATGAGAGTAGAACACTGTTATGACTCGAGTCATGCTGTCCAGGGGAAACTGGTAATATTTTCACCATTGCTAATTTGCATCGATAGAAGTGGAAAGAGTACCTAATGGGTGTGATTTCTCAGGTGTTTAAGCAATCACAAGCAGTGGTAATTGCAAGGACTAAAGAATCAGAGAGCTCTAGCTGGGAACTATCAAAGCATTGAAGAAATACAATGAAAAGCTCAAGGCGATTAATCAAAATCTGAAATCAAAATGTGAAAGCCAGATACTTCCTCCACAGCTTATAAAGAAACTCTCATCCTCTGTACTCAGACAGCAGGAAAAATTAGAACTCAGGTCTAGGGCAATATATAGGGTTATTAGAGCTAGAAAGGTTGAATTATCAAAACAAACAAGCCAGTTATGAAAATGTCAAGGTCCTAATGTTACATGTGATTCTAAAATTTGGGTTGGGAACAACTGGGTTGAGCACTTGAAATTATTGAATCCTGAATCTCCTGTACCCTTTGTGCCTGAAAATGTGGTCCAGTCATTCTTTTAAAAGTGAAGGGCTCCCTTCTTGCTGGAAGATAATGCAGAAACTTTTGCATTACCAGACAGTGTGCATCCCCTTTGCCTTCACCTCTCCTCCCTGCCACCAGGTCATTAACTAAGGTGAAATGACAGCATAACCCTCTCAAGGAAATGCTGGATCGACTAAAGAGAAAGGTAAATGTGTCATGAAGGTGTCTCAGGACCTAGTCAACATTGACCAGCTGCATCTCATAGTGTACACATGGAACTGGATTCTGAGTTGGCGAAAACAAAGGCAGAAGGCAGCATATAAAGTTGGATTTAAAAAAAAAAAAACAGTTTACCTGTATGGAAACATTCCCCCATGATACAGAACTTAATATTATGACAAAATCTCAGAAGTCAGTGCAAATATGGTGCAAGATGACTTTGAAAGTTTAGAAGAAGTCATGATCCACGCTAAGAAAGTTAGAAAGGTCAAAACTACCATGGGAGAGAGCAGAAGTTTTCAAAAGAGCATAGAATGCTATCTAAGATCAAGGCATCCGTCATGCAAGTATGTTCCTTGGTAGGGCCTGAAGGACAATACATTTACCATGATTACTAAATCACAATTGAGAGGGGCACCAGTGTTGCTGACAAGCTCATTAGTGGCTCTCCTCTGTAAGTGAGGGCTGAAGGAATGAGATGTTATTGAAGACCTGGATTCCATGAGAGCAATGAGAAAATAGATCTCTGAAATCATAGAGGTCAGGAGGTGGTGATTACTCATCAGAAGTAAGATGAACAAATTATTCAAATGATTAGCAGCATCTAATTGGCATCAAAGGGTGCCTGACCTGCAAAGAGTTTATAGGAAGGTTAAAAAAAGATAGAAACCCTAGGGTAAAAATGATGTGCATTCAACAAAGGTAGTACTGCATCTAAAGGAAGAAATCACATGGATGGTCAGGAGGTTGAAAGCAGCTGACTCAATTAAAAATGATCACTATAACTTGTCTAGTTTTGTTTATTTGTTTGTTTTGTTTTTTGAAGCAGTTTTTGGACGCGAAACCCAATGACCACAGGAATGTCCAAGTCCCCAGAAGGAAGGTTCCTTCAATGCAATAACAGGTAAATATGATAATCTAACTCATTTTTTCCCAAAAGGAGATACAGCCTTTACAAGAGTATCTGTAAAAGAGGGAAAGGCAAATATTCAAAGATTTTGAGACCTGTGGCTAGAAGGTTAAAGTTGACATTACTATACAGGAAATGATGCATCATCATGGTCTCCCAGGGAAAGGGTATATTAGTTTTCTACAATTACTGTAACAAATTATTACAATCCTTCAGGTTTAAAACAAAACAAATGTACTATCTTACAATTCTAGAGATAAGAAGTCTGAAATGAATCTCACTGGACTAAATTCAAGATTACTATCAGAGCTGTGTTCCTTTCTAAAGGCTTTTGGGGAGAATCTATTTCTTTGTCTTTTCTGTCTTCTATAGGACAGCACGTTCCTTGGCTTATGACCCTCTTCTTCCATCTTCAAATCAATATATGGTTGAATTCACACATTATATTCCTCTGATTTTCTTCCATAATGTTGTCACATCTCCTTCTATGACTCTGATTCTCTGACCCTTTCTTCTAGTTTATGAATCCTTATAATTACATTGGACCTAACCAGATAATCCAGGATAATTGCCCCATCTCCAGGTCAGTTGATTAGGAATTTTAATTTCATCTATCTCCTTAATCTAGACCTGAAGTTGAAAACCTTAAAAGAGAGCACAGGTAATAATTTCTCTGACATCAGCCATAGCGATATGTTTCTAAATATGCCTTCTCAAGCAAGGGAAATAAAGGCAAAAATAAAAACTATTGGGACTACATCAAAATAAAAAGCTTCTGTACAGCAAAGGAAAAAAGCAAGAAAGCTAAAAGACAATGTACCGAATAGAAGGTATTTGCTAATGACATATCCAATAAAGAGTGAGTATCCAAAATATATAAAGAACTTATATTAACACCCAAAAGACAAATAATCCAATTAAAAAATAGGAGACATGAACAGACATTTCTCAAAAGATAATTTACAGATGGTCAACAGATAACATGAAAATATGTTCAATATCACTCATCATCAGGAAAAAGCAAAAATCAAAACTACAATGAGATATCACCTCATACCTGTCAGAATGGCTGAAATCAAAAACACAGAACACAGTGAGTGTTGGCGAAGATGTGGAGAAAACAGAACCCTCTTCTACTGTTGGTGGGAATGCAAACTGTTGCAGTCACTGTGGAAAACAGTATGGAGGGTCCACAAAAAATTAAAAACAAAACTATCCCACAATCCAATAATGGCACTCCTGGGTGTTTACCCAAAGAATATGAAAATATTAATTCAAAATGCTATATACACCCCTATGTTTATTGCAGCACTATTTACAATAGCCAAGATATGGAAGCAGCACAAGTGTCCTTTGAGAGATGAATGGATAAAGAAGTGGAAAATATATAATTCAGCCATAAAAAGGAATGAAATCTTGCCATTTGCTACAACATGTATGGAACTAGATAGTATAATGCTAGGTGAAATAAGTCATTTAGACAGAGACAAATACCAGGTGGCTTCACTCATATGTGGAATTAATAAACAAATGAACCAAGGGGGAAAAAAGACAACCCAAGTTCTCTTAGCTATAGAGAACACACCGATGGTTTCTAGAGGGGAGGTGGGTGAGGAAGGATGAAAAGGTGATGGGGGTTAAGAGTACACTTATGATGAGCATTGAATAATGTATAGAATTGTTGAATCTTTATATTGTACACCTGAAACTAATATAACACTATATGTTAACTATATTGGTGTTAAAATTTTTAAAAAACTTAATAAAAAAGAAAAAGCCAGTAGGATATTCTCAATGAAAATCACTAGTGGTCTGAAACAAGGTCTTGCCATCCGGCCATTTGCATCATCTTTGAAATATCTATATATCTATGTATCTATATCTATATCGTCTATATCTATATATAATTTGAAAAACAGAAAAACTTTTGAGGGCTTCATTTCAGAAAAAAAAAAGTCAAAGGGACCATATTTATCCTTCCATTTGATAAAGCATCAACGATAAAATGTGTGAAGAACTGGTATTCAAGATCTAGAGATCAAGAAGTGAAGTACAACGATCCCTGAGAGAAGGGAAGCAAACAATACACAGACTGATGTGAATACAAAGGCTTTTACATGAGTATTCATAGCAACTTGTAATAGCCAAAAAGTGGAAACAATTCAGATGTCAATATAAATTGTGTTATACCCATACAATGGAATACTACTTAACAATAAAAATGAGCTATCTATTAATACACACTGCAACATGTGTGGATTTTACTATGTTTATATTGACTGAAAAAAGAGAACATATTCTATGACTCCATTTATAATTTTTAGAAATACAAACTAATCCATGGTGACAGAAAGCAGATCAGTGGTTTCTTAAGGATGAGGGAGACAGGAAGAAACAGGAAGTAGGGATCATAATGAGACATGGGGAGAATTTGGGGGTGAAAGAAATATTTGTTCACTATCTTGACAGTTACAATTATTTATGTATAGATATTCTGATTATTTTTATGGAAAAACTACATGTTATAACTAAATTTACCAAGTTAAATCTTCTTGTAAGTAGTTATAACAATGAAAAGGGCAGTTATTTATTCAGCAGAGTAAAGCAAAATGAGTGCCACCAACAGCCTGACTTTCTCAATGACCATGCCTATTTCCAGAGTGCCACTTTCAATGGAATGGGCATTTATTCTCTCTGAGGAATTTGACTGATAGCTCACATGCAGGTAATGAATTCTTACAGACAAGCAGGCTTTTCCCAGGGCTCCTCCAGCCTTCTGTCCTATGGTGGCATTAGCAGGCTTATTTCTAAGGGTGGCATCCCAACAAAGTGTTACACCTCCAACACCCCAACAGCAGATTATGAATGTGCTGCAGAACTTTCTATAATGCCCTCCCAGATCCCCTTTGTCATATGAGAAGCTAGCTTATTAACTTACCCCTCTTCTCCAGAACTATGATGCATAAATAGGGGGAGAAGGTGTTGATGCTGTGGAGAGGAATAGAGTTTGGATGGGGCTTACTTCTTTTTTACCCGTCTTCTAAGTACCCTTCTCTCTTGATAGCTAATGGCTTAATAGCTAATCTACTCTACCATTCTTGGAATGACTATTGTAGTCAAAGACTCTTCCACTCTGGTTTTCTTGATTGGTTCAAAGTTACATCTGATACGCACATGTCTGATTTTAACCTAAGGTAAATAAGTTTTCTTCTTCTTAAAAAAAAAATTCTCCAAGAATTTGCATAGAGTCTGCCACCTACTTTATGATTTTCAATCCTGTCAGGATCTCAAACAGAACATCAGTCCTACATTATGGTAATACTTTACAAGTGCCAGGTGACTCCACTTCAACATTTGTACAATAGGCAAAAATTACCACTCTTTCATCATTGGTGATGGTGATGTCTCTTCAATAGGATCAAGGAACAAACAGAGAGTTGTATCATTGTGTACACATTTATATTCATTCAGGTGGCACATTCATGCAGACAGGTCTGATGCAATGGAACACTTTTTCCAGGAGATACTAAACTCACTAAAATTTCTTCATCTTGATAGAATTGATGGCATTTATCTCTCTCTTTTGGTTCTAAAACAAGACTATTTACATCAAGCAGTCAATACAAATATTCTTTAAATATCTCCTTGGTCACATCCAAAAGAATATCCTACTTCTTTAGAATTAGAAAGAGTATCTTGGCAACCTATTAGCAATGTGAACCTGAAGAAAAAAAAATGAATAAATATTACTAAATTTGAATGTTCTTATTTGTAAAATGGAGACTACAGTGACTAACTAATAATATTACAATAAGATTTTTAGAAGAAAACATTGTTAGCTGATAAACATGGAAAGGTAAAAGATTTCCAGATTGTGGCCTCCAAAATGTCCAGCCCTATGTTAATCCTAATTAGAAGCATTCATCAGCTGGGAGAAATCAATTAATTAAGGAATACATAAAGGATAAAGGATGGAATGAATGAATCAATGGAACAATGACTCAATGCATGAATAAAATTGAAAGTCTTGTTAGGGTCATGGTCTTATTCTTCTACGATGACTAAATCAAGGAGCATTTGAGTGAAGTCTGTCTCAAATAGTTAACAGTTGCTTATATATTTTTACAGTAACCCTCTAAGTTCTTATATTCACATATCTGACAGCAGCCACTTTTCTTTTCCATAAATGAAAAATTAAAAAGATTTTCTATCTCCCTTTAAAAGGAGGTGCTACCAGTAACTTTTAAATGACAGTTTCTTTTGGTTGTTTAATACGTTAGTATTTTAACAAATCCAGACAGGTAACTATTAAACATTATAAACAGAACTAAGTAAACACTGCTGTCAAATAAGGAAACACAGTGATATCCTTTCTCTCATTTTTTGCTAGGTTACCTTAAGTCAGGAAAACTCGAGAACACTAGCATTTGTACATACGGACATCAAATTTTTCGGCTTCTTTTGGTTCTGTTCGTTAATTTCAAACAGGACTAATTAAACACATATGTCTAGTAAACTCATACCTAAGATACAAAAAGGAATGAAGAAAAAAGTCCTTACGTTTCTAGGAAGTTTGAGAAAATAGGCAGGCCAAGCAACATAAACTTCCATATAAACTATTAGGCCATTTGCAAGAGATAGAAAATCAGATTAACATTGCCCTTTTAAAAAATCATGTTTCCATTGTGCATATTACTCATGGGTCAGAGGGGAAACTTCTTGTTTGTTTTGTTTTCAGAGAATTGTATATCTTTTCTCCTTAAGGAGGGAGGACAGAAAAAGTAAATGGGGGAGCAATAAATCCTGCAACACAAATAGTTTAATTAAATTGATTTTGATGCCCAGAGACCATCCCCAGAGATTTGGGGATTACCTGATTAAACAGTTGCCTCTTAACTATGTTTACAGGTGAATTTGACGAGCATGAGGGTAGAAAAACATTAACTACAAAAAAAAGCAATTGGAGAACAAAATGGACATAAGCCAGGGCATCAGGTTTAGTTTAGTCTCCAATACTCCCTGACAGAAAAATTAAGGATACTTGAGGTGAAACAAATTATCATATGAAAGAAATTACAGTTGACCCTTGAATAGCTGGGGGGGTGAGGGGTACTGACCCTCACACAGTAGAAAATCTGCATATAACGTTTGACCTTAACTTCTGACAGCCTATGTTGACCAGAAGCCTTACCAAAAACATAAACAACACATATTGTGTATGTTATATCTATCCTATACTGTATCCTTATAATTAAGTAAGCTAGAGAAAAGAAAATGTTATTTAGAAAATCATATGGAAGTTTAAATACATTTATAGTCCTGTACTAGAAAAAAATCCATATATAATTAGATCCATGCATTTTAATCCATGTCATTCAAGGATCAACTGTACATGTTCTTCAAATACGTGTCACTATAAAGGGAAGTTATTCACTTCAGCAATCTTTGTGACATAAATTAGAAATCATGGAACAAAAGATAAATAAAATTGGACACCATAAGCGGCCCTGAAAATTCAAGGGAGGATATCAGTAATTTACAATAGAAATAAGAAATTCTGTATATGTGTGTATTAAAAACAACAAATTGATACAACATATCATATATTTTCACATATATCATATATACATATATATATTGTTGGAGATTGTAATAGTTATTTTTTTAAAAGAAAAAGAGAACAGCAGAGTGGAAACAGAATGGAACTAACTAAAGACAGACAATAATTTGGAAGCAGAAGTCCACAGAGTTCCACGGGCAGAAGGAAGTAGTAAAGCCAGGGCAAATCTTTAAGAAAATGCAATGTAGGGGCACCTGGGTGGCTCAGTCGGTTAAGTGTCTGCCTTCAGCTCAGGTCATGATCCCAGAGTCCTGGGATGGAGCTCCACATCAGGCTCCCCCTCAGTGGAAAGTCTGCTTCTCCCTCTCCCTTTGCCCCTCCCCCTGCTCATTCTCCCTCTCTCTCTCTCTGTCTCTCTCACGAATAAATAAATAAAATCTTCAAAAAAAAAAAAAACCCTGCAATATAGAAAAGCAAAAATGACATCAAGAAAATAAACAAATGACAGAATAAGCAAATGAGAGGGGGCAGGGGGAAAGGGATAGAGATGGAGAAAAAAAATGACAGAATAGCTCCAGAACTAATAAAAGATAAAAGTCCTCAGCTTTAAAGTGTTTAAAGAGTGTAAGCCAGGATAGATGAGGAAAATGCACAGCTACTCTTGAGAGGGACACTTCAAATGCTAAAGACAAAGAGAAAACTGAAAAAGATAGCCCTAAAAAGAATAAGAATCATATTGACATCAGACATTTCAACAGGAACTTAGAAAGTGTCTTGCCAATATAATTAACTCACCAAATAGGAAAAAACAGTGAATAATGTATTTTTTTAAATAATGAAGAAAGTGAGTTCTAAACACAGATTTTTTTTTGTATGCACCAAACTTACTTAAATGTGAAAAACAATAAACATATTTTCAGACATATATACACATCTTGGTATATTTAACAAGCAAAAAATCTTTTTTTGGATAAACTAAAAGACAGGAACAGTACTTTGAACAGAAGAGAAATAGTTCAAGGAAGTTTCTGTAAGAGATACGAATATAAGTGTTAGCCAGAAGATATGAAAGTTTGTGAAAAGGAACAGAAAGGTAACAGGTAGGGAAGATATGGGCAATTCCAAACCATTAACTATGTAATATCTAAAATATACAAGGAATCCCTGCATTTCAAAAAAGAAAAAGCCAATAAACTATCCATATATCATTGAAATCTCAATAAACCATGGAAATATTTTCAATATTTCACTGAAAAGGAAACAGAAATGAGAGAAATCATGTCAGTTTTGCAAGGCCACACTTGTAGCAAGTGACTTGCGATTTTGCATAATTTAGAATTGTTTCATTTGTCACTTCAAAACTTGCTAAGATTAAGTTTACTTCTGTTTATTGATAGGATTTTTTTTTTCTTTTGGTGGTGGGGGGAGTTTGAGAGGGGCAGAAAGAGAGGGAGAGAGTCTTAAGGAGGTTCCAGGCCTAGCTTGGAGCCCAAGGTGGGGCTTGATCTCACAACCCTGAAATCATGACCTGGGCCAAAATCAAGAGTCAGACACTTAACCGACTGCACCACCCAGGTGCCCCTATCAATACGAATTTAATAAAGTCATTGGGCAATAAATATAAGAGAAGTTCACAATCTATTCTACGGTGTAAGGATTTCCTTGGATTGTGTTTGTGACAGACTCTTCATCGATCCACTCATTAAGAATGTCTTCTTTGATTCAAGTCAGTATCCCCATTGTGGGGTATAAATGTAAATAAGGAAAAATTCATGTAGCATAGAGGAGGGGCTGAGAAATGGATGTCTTCAAAAAGGAGGTGGGAGATGTCCAACTGTACTCTGTTGGCCAATGAGGAGGCTTCTACTGTAAGCAAAACAGGAAAGGCTACCTCCAAGAGCAGAAGTAGAATTTGAAATGATATGAAAACTGATTGCGAAATGTTAATTGGAGAAAGGAACCATTATATATAATTGACTTGACTTTAAGATAAACCTCTAAGCTTTGCAAATATATATAAAAAAAAATTAAGAGCCTTTTGCTTAGTAACTGTTTCCTGGATAAGGCAGTTTTCTGAGTGTGACTCTTCCAGCAAGACTCATAGAAACAATAGAAGACATGTAGCAACAATCACTAAATTCTACGCTTCAACCTAACATTACACTATACATTAACTAATTAGAATTTAAATAAAAATTTGAAGCAAAAAACCCCAAACTTCTTAAGGTTAAACAAAACAAAACGAATAAATAAAACCATAAGGCTAGCATGTTAGCAAGGATGGGTGCCAGTAGAGGACAAAAGAGTGAAGATATCCATAAGATATAAAAGTGAATATGAAAAATACTTAGTAAAAAAATAATTAATGCCATACACGCAAAAGAAAACAAAAATAAAACAGCAATATTTGCTAAAACTACAGCAGGGAAAAAAAGGAAAAAATGTTAACAAATAAAAGTGCAGAATTTTGTTAGCAAAGAAGCAAAATATCTGTTTTCACAGTTAGTATTATCTGATCAAATGCGTCAAAAACAAATTCTGAGGAGTAAATAAGGAATGTTGATTTTGCTAGCATGAAGTATCTAAGATAGGCAAATTCATAGAGATGGAAAGTAGGCTAGAGTTTACCAGGATCAGGATAGGAGTAAGAACAGGAAACTGTTGCAGAAACTGTACAGAATTTCTGTTTCAGGTGAGGAAAAAATTACGGAAATAGTGGTCATATGTGCACAGCATTACAAGTGTAATTAATGCTGTTAAACTGTACACCTAAAAATGGTTAAGATGCAAATTTTATATATTTTTTTACAATAAAAAATTTTTAAAGATTTTATTTATTTATTTGAGAGAGAAAACATGAGAGAGGGGAGGGTCAGAGGGAGAAGCAAACTCTGCTGAGCAGGGAGCCTAATGCGGTCCTCGTCCTGGGGGACTCCGGGATCATGAACTGAGCCGAATGCAGACACTTAACCAACTAAGCCACCTACGCACCCTACAATAAAAAATTTTAAAAGCAGACCCTTATGAGTAAATGTACATAAATAACAAAGATAACTTCAGCTATTACTCTTAAAGCACTATGGTTAAAATAAATGTCACAGAAGGGTTGACTCTAAGGAATAATTAAATTAGATCAAAAGATTCTGAAAACAAAAAGTACAGGCATGGTTATGTTGTTAATGGTCAAAAGGTATTTAAAATGATCAATTACATCTTATTTTCAGAAGGAAATATTTTGTGGAGTTCTAATAGTCAATAAATTGTGTATTTTTATTTCATAAATTTTCAAAATAAAGCAAACTTACCAAAAATAGACAACACATTTTTAAAATTCACACCACAGTGGCAAGGTAGATTTCATATAAAATATCCCATTTTTAAATAGTTAAACTCAAGCATTTTTTATATTAAAATCATTTTATTATTCTTAATATTATGATATGCTTGATGTACATTTTCTCCCCTTGAATTTTCTTAGTAGCATGTCAAATACCTCCTTAGATCAAACCCCAGCCCCAGAACTCTATATGTATATTAATTTAAATGATTTATCTCACGTTCCTGAGATCTATACAAGGTGTAGAAAGAACAGAATCATAGATTGTCTCTTTTGGAGTGGAAAATGAGTGAGGGAATACTGAACAGTAGAGATAACATCTAAAGTGAGTTTGAAGGTTCTTAGATATGGTCAAGGAAAAATAGCTGGTCATCACTGGGCATTCTTTCCTCCTCCCTCCACTCTTTAACAACTGTCATTCATTTCTTCATTAAAATAGCACTTCACTTCTCTCTGGAAAATAATATAACTTCACTAAAACAAAACTTGATTGAAACTTGACTGCTCCTTGAAATTTTACTAGATAGAGAACACCAAGAAAAGTTTCACACTTGTTGTTCTCTGTAGCCAGTGATACTCAAGGCTGTTTTATAGCATCCAGGCTGTCCTGTCTGCAGAGCAGTACCAGACTGTAAACAGGACGACTCAGTAGAAACTGTGCAAGATAATCTAAATAATAAATGGGGAAAATCCAATTATTCTGTCATCTTTAAATATATTTGTCAAAACATTAAAATCTCTCTTACTGTTGTTTATGAACATATAGAGAAATGGGGTGGGGGGGAAGTGTAGTTAGTACCCTGTAATTTAAAACATTGGAAACATTAAGAATCAAGGTGTTTCAATTCTTTAGGAAAATGGTGTCAAAAATTCTTTGAAATACAGCATAAGCAATACAGTCAACAATTTTCTAATAACTTTGTATGGTGACAGATAGTAACTACACTCATCATAGCAGATATTTCCTAATGCATATAATTGTCAAATCACCATATTGTACTCCTGAAATTAAAATAAGATTATATATCAACTATACTTTAATTTAAAAAAGTAAATTGAAGACATTAAACTCTTCCCTATTTCAGCATGCTAATCTTTTTAAAAATAATTCAATATTTGCTCATAGTATTTCTGACTTCTTATATACACTTCACATAAATAAAATACACACATCAAAATATACGTTCTCTGGGATTTAACATATGTATACACCTTTGGAACAAACATTTAGCAATATAGAGAACACTCCTATTCCCTCAGAATTCATCATGCTATTCTGAGTTAATGCTAATGCCCATTCCCAAGAGACAATCACTCTTCTGATTATTTTTGCATCATATATTAGTTGTGTCTACCTAGAATTTTATATAAATGAAATAAGACAGCATACACTTTTTTTGTCAGTCTCTTTTTACTCAGTAAATATTTATGAGTCATCCGTGTTTTTGCATGTATTTGTAGTTCATTCTATGATTATTCTGGCTGAGTAGTATCACATCTTAGGACTATATTGCAATATATTTAGCCATTTTTCATATTGATGGAATTTTAGGGTGTTTCCAGATTTTGGCTATAATAAATAAAACTTACAATAATCATTCTTATACAAGTCATTTTGTGAACACATTTTCATTTATCTTTGATAATTCTGAGAAGTAGAATTGATGGGAAGGAGTATATTTAAATTTTTCCCCCTTTATAATGGTCTAGTATATTTAGTTTAATTAGAAGCTTCCAGACAATTCTTCATTGTGTGAATAATTTTTCATTCCTGTCAAAAATGTGTAAGTGTTCCAGCTGTTCTACAATTTCACCAATATTTGATGTTGCATATGTTTTCATTTTAGATGTTTTAGTGAGAATGTACTGGTATCAAATCATGGTTTTAAAATGCATGTCCTTGATGACTGATGATGTTGAACGTGTTCTTGTGTTTTGGGCTATTGATATAACTATTTTTATGAAGTGTCTGTTTAGAAGCTTGCACATTTTTATTGTTTGTTGCATCCATTATTGAGTTGTAAAGTTCATATTATCAAAATAGCAGTTTTTGTGAAACCCTTTGTTTAAAATTTTCTCCTGATCTGTGACTTGCTGATTCATTTTTAACAATGTGATTTATGAGTATTTTTTAATGTTGCTGAAGTTAAATTATTCATTTTTAATTTAAGTTTGTTGATTTTGAATTTTTCTGTAAAAAATTCTTTGCCCCCTCCAAAATCCCAAATATATTCTTATATGTTTCTGACATCTTTATGATTTTGACTTTAATATTTATATCAATGCACTATCAAAAATTAATTTTTTGTATATGATATGAAGAAAAGGTCCAGAGTCACTTTGATTTTAATATGGATAGCCATAGTTTTTGAGCACCATTATTGAAAGTGCTTACCTTTCTCCACCGTATTACATTGGTGCCTTACTAAGAACCACTTTGACCACATAAGAATAAGCCTATTTCTAGTCATATATTCACCTGATGATATCTGTTATTAGTTCTAATCTTTATTTTGTGGAGTTCTAAAAATTTTTACGTGAGTTATAATACCATCCTCGGAGAGCATTTTACTTCTTCAATTCTGAACATTAAGCACACTATTTTTGTCTTTTCTTGATAAAAGATCTAGAATCTCGAGTAACATTTTCACTGGAAGTAAGCAGATTGAGAATCCTTACCTTTATTCTTCTTCTGAGAGCATTCAATATACTCACTATTACATGTGATGTTACCTGTGGGGTGGTTTTGTTATTGTTCAGAAACAGAGAGAGAGGGAGAATTTTTTTGATTTCTTTAAAAGATAATTTACACACAACCATAACCATACATATCTCTAGAGTCTGAGTATGATTCAGAAGTCGCTGATAAGTCATCTTGCTAGAATTACAGAAATAAAATAAAGACTATTGTTAAACAATAAAACCACAAAGAGACCATTTGAAAGGAATGCAATTTGTATGATGTGACCTTATAAAATGGCCCCTTTAGAAAAAAGTGATAAAATAAAAATAAAAAGAAATAAAGGTCATCCAAACTGATAAGAGAAAAGTAAAACTGTCACTATTGCAGATGTCATGATACATGATACTAGTATATAGAAAACCCTAACAACTCCACCAAAAAACTACTAGAACTGATAAATGAATACAGTAATATCGCAGGATACAAGATTGAAATACAGAAATCTGTTGCATTTCTGTACGCTAATAATGAAATAGCAGAAAAGAGATATAAGAAAACAGTCCCATTTACAGTTGCACCAAAAATAATAAAACACCTAGAAATAAATTTAACTGAGGAGGTGAAAGACCTGTACTTTGAAAACTAAAAAAACATTGATGAAAACAATTGAAGATGACATAAATATATGAAAATATATTCCAGGCTCACAAATTAGTAAACCTAATACTATTAAAATATCCATCCTACCCACAGAAATCTACAGATTTAATGCAATCACTATAAAAATACCAATAGCATTGTTCACAGAACAAGAACAAATAATAAAACTTACAGGAACCACAAAAGGCCCCGAATAGCCAAAGCAGTCTAGGTGGAAGTATCACAATCCCAGATGCACTGTAAAGCTATAGTAATCAAGACAGAATGGTATTGGCACAAACATAGACACATAGGTCAATACAACAGAATAGAGACCAGAAATAAACCTATGCTTCTATAGTCAATTAATCTACAACAAAGGAAGCAAGAACATACAACAGGGAAAAGACAAGGTCTTCGACAAATGGTGCTGGAAAAACTCAACTGCTACATCCAAAAGAATGCAACTGGACCTTTTTCTTACACTATACACAAAAATAAATTCAAAATGGGTTAAAGACTTAAATGTGAGACCTGAAACCATGAAGCTTCTAGAAGAAACCATAGGCAGTAATTTCTTTGACTTTGGCCATAGGAACATTTTTCTAGATATGACAAAGGGAGGAAAAGCAAGATTAAACTATTGGAACTACACCAAAATAAAAAGCTTCAGTGCAATGAAGGAAATCATCAGTACAACAACAAGGCAACCTGCTTCATGGAAGAAGATATTTGTAATGATATGTCCAATATCGGGTTAATATCTAAAATATATAAAGAGCTTGTACAACTCAGCATCAAAAAAAAACCAAACAACCTGATTAAAAAACAGGCAGAGGACCTGAATAGACATTTTTCCAAAGAAGACAAATGGCACAAGAAAAGATGGTCAATATCACTTATCATCAGGGAAATGCAAATCAAAACCACAGTGCGATATCACCTTAAACCTGTCACAATGGCTAAAATAAGAAAAGAGATAACAAGCATTGGCAATGATGTGGCAAAAAGGGAACCCTGGTGCACTGTCGGTAGCAATGCAAATTGGTGCTGCCCTTGTGGAAAACAATTTAGAGGTTCCTCACAGAATTAAAAATAAAAATACCATATGATCCAGTAATTCCACTACTGGGCATTTTTATCCAAAGAAAAGAAAACACTAATTTGAAAAGATATACGCACCCCTGTGTTTATCACAGAATTTTTTACAATAGCCTAGATGTGGTAGCATCTTGTGTGTACACGTACACACACACACACACACACACACACATACACTCACACACACAATGGAATGTTACTTAGCCATAAAAAGGAATGAGATCAGGACTCCTGGGTTGCTCAGTCGGTTAAGCATCTGCCTTGGGCCCATGCCATGATCCCAGGGTCCTGGGATTGATTCCCACATTGGACTCCCTGCTCAGCAGGGACTGATGAAGGGCTCAATCCCAGGACTCTGGGATCATGCCCTGAGCTGAAGGCAGACGCTTGATGACTGAGCCACCTAGGTGNTAATTTTAAAAAATGAGACCTTGATGGACCTAGAAGGTATAGTTTTAAATGAAATAAGTCAGAGAAAGACATATGAGTTCACTTGTATGTGGAATTTAAGAAACAAAACAAATGATCAAACAAAGAAAAAGAGAGATTAAACAAAAACCAACTCTTTTTTTTTTTTTGTAAGTTTTTATTTATTTATTTGACAGACAGAGAGACAGCCAGCAAGAGAGGGAACACAAGCAGGGGGAGTGGGAGAGGAAGAAGCAGGCTCCCAGGAGAGCAGGGAGCCTGATGAAAGGGCTCAATCCCAGGACTCTGGGATCATGCCCTGAGCTGAAGGCAGACGCTTGATGACTGAGCCACCTAGGTGCCCCAAAAACCAACTCTTAAAACAGAGAACAAACCGGTGGTTGCCAGAGGGGAACTGGGTGGGGGATGGGTGAAATGGATGGGGAGAACTAAGAGGTACAAACATCCAGTTACAAAATAAATAAGTCATGGAAGTGAAAGGTATGGCATAAGGAATATAGTAAATAAGATGGTAATAATATTCTTTAGTGACGGGGACTAAACCATCTGTGCTGATAATGAGCAACGTATAGAGCTAGTGAATCATTATGTTATATACCTGAAACTAATGAACACTGTATGCTAATTATACTTCAATGAGAAAAATCGATCAATAATCAATCAATATTTTGAAAAAATGGCCCTTTTAAACTTCCTTTTAATGGTCTAGAAGAGTAATTTTCTATTAATTGAATGATTTTACTTTTCTTCTCACAGGTCTTGTGGGTTACATTTAGGCTACGAGTATATATTTCATATTTTACCTTTGTTGGAAAAAGGACAGCATCTAGTCGTTTGTAGTTCTTCAAGTACCATAGGGTGATTTATAGTCAAGTTTATGCAACATAAAATATAAAAGTAAAATCATTGCCTTTTCTAGTTTGAATTAGCTGATTTATATCCAAATTTCTTGTTTCTTCAACAGTACTTTTTGTTTTTCCTTTGTATGCCCCATCAGCACATTAGTTAAGCTTGCATTATTCTCTTCAGTTACTTTTCACTATGGAAATTAAAGCTATACATGACTTTAAAAATCTCCTTATCAGTGTACACATCAGTAAACCCCAACTGCCAGTGTCTGGAACAAGCTAATCAAGATTAATGCATTCATTTAACAGATGGTTACAATGTTATTAAAATGCAAATGATTGGTTTCTGCTAATTGTTCAACATCAGAAACAATTAATCAGGGGATTTTTTTCATTTTCTAATAGGCTTTGTAGAGTTTACCTTCAGAGATTAACATAAAAGACAAATATGTAAATTTCTCTCACTAACCTCAGGAGAGTCAATCAACTTGAAAAAAAAGTAGAATAATGATTATATATTTATAGTAATGGGAAGAATCCTTTTAGTACTGTAATTTGCTCCTGAATTGTTTTGCACCCAATTTAACTAGTCTCCATATAATTATGTTTACTGGAATATCTATTCAAACGTAATGGGATTTGGTGCCTTACTTTGAGTCAAAAAAAGATAATCTAAGTGTTTGAAGTAAATAAACGAGATATGATGGTGGTTCTCACCAGAATAGTAACATTGTAACCTTGAGCTAGATAATATTTCAGATACACTAAATAATGTGAAATTAAAGCCTAAAGTATTTCATCCATTCATTCTTTCACTCAATAACTTTCTAATGAATGATTCATTGTATTAATTTTGTTCCTATGATAAGCAGAAGTCAAAATGTCATGAGATGTGCAACAGATTTATTGGGGGAAATACTGGCAGACAATAAAAGGAAGAGGGACATAGAGTCTCAGACTAGAACACAGGTCTGAAATCTGTGTGAAGGGAGATGGAAGAATTCGATAATAGGAATCACATACTCCACACAGCTATGGGAAAGCCGTGGCTGGACCACACTACAGGGACGCAGAATGAAAACTGATCAGTGGGTCTCCATGTAATTTCTCATGGAGTACAATTTCAAGCATTAGAAAGTAGTATAATCAGATCCAAGCTCCCAATCTTTCCTTCTCCAGCCTTACCCCTTTAATCTTTTAACCATTTACTAAAAGTGGTGATTTAAATTCCAATTAATCTTGTGAAACAATACATTGTATATTAACTCTGCACTGAAGGGTGTTGTTCCTAACTGAACTCTATGCTTCAGATGTACTCAGGTCATTAAAAGGTATCGCAGAACTGTTACATCTTTGTCTAGAAGACTACTTATCTGTTGTGACAGCTGAAGTTTGTTTTCTGTAGGAAAAGATTTTGCAAGGAATGAGAAAGCAGATACACAACTCTGTGGCTATATTTTGGCTTCTTTTATTTGAAATACATTCATATATCTTGTTTTTAGATTATTTATTTCCTGACCTATTTTAGGACAACTGAGTGTGCACTCCTTGGTATCTAAATAAAATAAAGATGACTGAAGTTTTTTCCAAATGATAACCAAACATTTAAAATTAAGGATCACAGTCAACTGTAAAATTATCTCTTCATATGTAGAACGATAATTTGAGTTGTCCTATTACGGAAAAAAAGAAAGTCATATAATTAAAGATATACACATTATTTCGAATTGACTTTGCAATTCCTTTGCAACCTAGATTTGCAAAAATGGATATTCATTAACAAATAATATTGATTAATACATACTCAACTTGGCAATTGTTTGTATATTAAGAAAAGACTAGTGTCTGAGTGTGCTTTGCATAACTTTGTTATCTTTCAAAATGATCAATATAATCTCAAAACCAAATGTATTTTATATGAAAACTATGATGCTACATAATTACAAAGATTTTTTTAACCAAAATAATGGATCCTTAGCAAGACTTTAAAATTTAAAAGATATGTACTTATACTTATTGAATCTATATACTGATTACATATGAATTTTTATTTTATAATATTTGCTATTAAATATTAAATATCAGAATTTAAGATAAAAACCAATATGTATATGTAGTCAGTATATTAAAGATCAAAATATATTATTATTCTTAAAATATATGAACAAAATTTTAAATGCAATATGTAAATTTGAATATATAAAATATAGAATAAATAAGCCACTTGATTTTTTCCTCATTTTTTCCATTGCCTTGAACTTTCTCTTACAGAATTAGGGATGATACATTCTGTCTATTTTACAGATGAAATAGCTGTATTTTAAAGAGACTGAGTGTAATATGCATATTAACACAGGTAATAAATTGTTTATGTAGAATTTAAAGTTATTTTTTAACATACTCAGAATTTTATTAATTTGTTGCACTTTTTTTAATTTTAAAATAGTCTATGTTTGCCTTACATTTTAATGAAAGCTGATTGACAACTTAAGTAATAATATATAACTCTCTTATTTTTTATATGTCTCTGAAAGATATTGTTTTTTAAGACTGAGTTAATATTGTCCAGAATCTTCTGGTGATTATTGGAGGAGTGAATATAATATAGATTTTTACTGTCAAGCCATACTGTAATGGCTTTGATAAAGAAAAGATGTAAAAAATGCCTAGGATTGTTGCAGTTGAGTTGACATAATATTTGTATGGAACAGATAGACACTTGAACATAGAGTTTTATAATAAATTAGCATCATACAGTTTTATAATGATAATTAGTACCAGCACGAGCAAAGCACGCATTATAATAAGCATGAGTCACGTATTCTTATTCTCTAAGGAAGCCTATACAGGAATCCAAATCCTTATCAGGGGTAAGTTGTAAGCATGGACCTAAAACAAGAGATTTAGATTTATGTTAAACATAATTTGAAAATAGACCAATTCACTGAGTCTATCTGAAGAATCATCTTTTGAAAAAAATCAAACTTTATGCTTTTGTATTTCTATTACTCAGCATTCATAACAAATCTTTTGACTGACATATTCTTTGTTTAGGTGTGTAAATATTTCAAAGTAGATTTTCTCTAAGAGACATAAATGGATATATTTCTAGAATATGCAAAATCTCTATGGATATACTTAAATTTGCATTCTAATTATTATGCTAATCTAACCACCTAAGCAGATACTCAAAATTCACAAAAACACTTAAATTGAGGTCTTTTAATTTAGATTATGACCTTAAAAATTTAAATGTTTGCATCTTTCTTTGTATTCATGACACGTGATGTTATTTTAATTGTTTGGAGATAATGAGAAACAAAGATAGGTGGACTTAATTAATACAGCAAGCATTGTTTCCAAAGAAGGAGGATCAACCTCAAGGCTAATTGACAATAGTTCAAGTACAGCAGAAATGGCAGACCTGTATCCCACGGGTTAGGCATATTCCCAGTTGTCTAACTTGACTCACACAGGATTAATACAATGAGTAATAATTAGTTGGATACTAAAAATACAAGAAATTTCAAGAAAATTCTAGACTCCTGGTATATCTTGAAAAATGTAAATAATCAATATTGGTCTCTTGTAACCACTTGGAAACAATGTGTTGCAACTGAGTGTCACCTATTCCATTTGTGTTGATTAGTGTTTTTCAGTTATCACTTTGTGGATTGCTTCATTAATTTATCTTATGGACATTTGGAATGATGTCTATAAAAAGAAAATAAGCTTTGGAATACCTAACTTATACAGCACACTTGATTTTAAACATGCTACAATAAAAGCAAATTTTATTCTGCTAAATAACACCATTCATTTATTTTAAAAATTGCTGTTTAATTTTATTCATTTTATAGTTTGGTTTGATATTAATATACTTTTCCTTTTTGAGAAATTAATGTTTACTTTCAGCCTATGAATATCATTGAATTTAAAGTGCATTTCTTGTAGGGGCAACTGGGTGGCTCAGTCAGTTAAGTATCCTACTCTTGCTTTTGGCTCAGGTCATGATCTTGGAGTCATGAGCCCCATATTGGGCTCCACGCCTAGCGGGGAGTCTGCTTGAGATTCTTTCTCCATCTCCCTCTACCTCTCCCTCTGCCTAATCACTCTCTCTCTCTCAAATAAATAAATATATCTTTAAAAAATCATAAATTAAAATAAAGTGAGTTTATGGTAAACAGCATATACTTGAGCCATGGTTTTTGTTTGTTTAATCTACTCCGCCAATCTTTGCTTTTCAAGCAGTATTTTTACGCTGTTTACATTTAAGGCACTTTTTGCTATGTTAGGGCTTAAGTATATTATTTTACCATGTTTTCTATTTGTTTGCTCTGTTTCCATTTTCCTGTTTCTACTTTCTTACTTTCTTGTGCATTATGTAAATATTTTTTAAGACTCTGATTTATTTATAGTGTTTCTGAGTGACTCACTTTGTAAGGTTTCTTTCAGTGGTTGCTCTGGGTATTTGTTCATAACAAATTAGCACAGGGTAGTTGGCTTAAACAACATTTATTTCTCACAGATATAGAGGCTGGGAAGTCCAAATTAGTCTGAAATTCCAGTGATACAAATGATGGATCTTTTTTATTGTCCCATATGTCCCCAAGGCTCTGTTTATGTTTATTTTAACTAATTTTTTTATTTCTTTATACTTTTTTATTTTATGCATTTTCAAAATGGTCTTTAATGATTATCTTACTTTTTAAAAAAATCTGTTATATTTTCTAGTTCTATAATTTGCATTCCTTTATAACCTCAATTTTCCCCAGAGTTTCTGTTTGTTTTTTTTTTGTTTGTTTGTTTGTTTGTTTTTCACTTGTCTGGAGAGTATTCATAACTGCTTGTTGAATCATTTTTGTGATTGCTACTGTAATGTACCTGTCAGGTAATTCCAATATCTGATTCATCTCAATGTTGGTGGCCCTTGATTTTCTTTTCTAATTCAAATTGTGATTTTCCTAGTTTTTGGCATGATGGGTGATTTTTAATGATATCATGGACATTTTGACATTTATTATTTAAGAAGTTTGGGATGTATTCATTCATTCATTCATTCACTCACTCATTGATTCATTTATGCACGTATTTGCCCGTTAAATTTTATCATGCAAATCATAGCATACTTTTGTGGGCTGTTGTGACAAAGACAATTTGCAGAGCCTTTATGGTAACATTTTGGTCTGTTTGGCTTACCCCCTGCTGCTGATCCTTGTTCATTCTGCTTGAGAGGGCTGAAGGAGGTCCTCTGAGTGAGACCTTGCGTGGGGTTAGAATCTCCAATCCACAAAAATGAAAATGCTTCCCTAGCAGGTACTTCTTGTGGCAGAATATTTTCATGAATGCAAGGGGCAGAGAGTTCTTTATGAGCTGAACATTTATGGAAGTTGGATCACCCTTGCCAGGATATAGAATATCACTGCTTATAAGAGGAGATTCTTAGGGAAACACCTGAGTGGCTCAATTGGTTAAGCATCTGCCTTTGGCTCAGGTCATGATCCCAGGGTCCTGGGATCAAGTCCCGAGACAAGCTCCCTGCTTAGCAGGGAGCCTGCTTCTCCCTCTTCCTCTGTTCCCCTGCTCCTGTTCTCTCATTCACTCTCTATCTCAAATAAATAAATAAAACCTTAAAAAAAAAAAAAAACACTAAAGAGGGGATTCTTAGGTGTCATGAGAAAGGACAATGCTGCTTCTGGCTGCTTACTATCAGCCAAGGGCCCAGGCAATCCTCATTGCTCATTCTGCCAGACTTGCCTGGTATTGTTGTAAGGAAACCCACTCAGTCTAGCAGACAAATGAGTCTACCTGGGCCATATTCTGTTGTCAGGTCAGATGTCCAAAATGCCAGGCCTGGGTTGTCTTCTTCCATTGGCCATACTTACTTTCAAAGTATGGGAAAGATTCTAAGATAACTTGCCACTGTGTTGTTTCAGTTTTTGAGTTCCTAATCAATTTATCCTCTTTCTACTTTTCAGAGGTCTCTTTTAGTTGTCTCTTGCATTATTTCTAGGAATTATACCTCTTCTTAGAGGAAAGGAGCAAGGAGAGACAAGTCTATGCTGTCTGGGATGGATTAAATACAACTTTATCCAAATATCAATTGGAAAACAACTCTTTATCTTTTGCTTTGCTTTGTTTTTTGGCTGATTTTTGGGGTATTTTGAATGTTTTGTATAAGATATGTATATCAAATCTAGATTTTTTTTTTTTACAATTTATTTAAGTTGATACTAGTACCTGTTAATTTTTTTTCTTCTTTTGGTTATTTTTTTAAAGGGTTAATCCATTCCTTAAATGTGAGAAGCATTACATTAGATGAGGTAGACGTATTAAAACTTTGGCTTTCTCAATATATTAAATCATATTACAGCAAGATTTTGCTGACCTAGGAGACATTTAATGTCTTTAAGGTGACTCAACATTACTTCTCAGTTCTATCATGCATATATTTTACAGTTGAACTCTCAAAAATCAATAATGCTTTCCTATCTCAAGTGTTTTTAACTCATATTACTGGAACCATTTATTATATATAATACCAAGTTTAATCTTAATGACCACTCTATGTGATAGTTTTTGTTATGCATTTTTCAAGAAGGTCAAAAAAGGTTAAATAACTTTCATGTAGTTAAACAGAGACTGATACACATTTCTTTCATTTTAATCCTCTTACTTTCCCATGATAAATTTTAATAAATATACTTGTATAGAAAATATCTTCAAGTTTGTGACTATACCATCTTGGGAAACTTGGAAAGAATAAATGTCAATTGTGTTTGTAAAGGCCTATTACTTGCTAAAAAGGCTAGCCCAACAACTTTTACTCATAACAGATGTCAACAATAATGTTTTACTTCTTAGTATTAGTAACTTGCTTCTGTAAGCAAAATAACAAAGAGGTAAGCACTCTAGAAAGTGTTTTCCTCAATTATATGATATTGCCCTATCTGGTTCAGAAAAAACTAATGTTAATTTTTTATTAAACATTTTCATAAACATTTGTTAATTTCAGTGGAAGCTCTTCTTTTTTATTTCAATGTAACCAAATCTTAGATTTACTGATGCTCTCTATGCCTTCTAAAACAAATACTTACTAGACTCCTTTAATAGTAATTTTTCTTCTGGTACACCTATGTGTTGTTTTGTTTTTTTTTTTAACGATTCATGTCTTTATTTTTTTTCTCTTCTGCTTCTTTTTTTTTTTAATGATTTTTTATTATGTTATTCACCATACAGTACATCCCCAGATTCCGATGTAAAGTTCGATGCTCCATTAGTTGCGTATAACACCCAGTGTACCATGCAATACGTGCCCTCCTTACCACCCATCACCAGTCTATCCCATTCCCCCACCCCCCTCTCCTCTGAAGTCCTCAGTTTGTTTCTCATAGTCCATAGTCTCTCATGTTTCATTCCCCCTTCTGATTACCCCCCTTTCTTCATCCCCTTCTTCCCCTACCGATCATCCTAGTTCTTATGTTCCATAGATAAGAGAAATCATATGATAATTGTCTTTCTCTGCTTGACTTATTTCACTTAGCATTATCTGCTCCCGTGCCGTCCATGTTGCAGCAAATGTTGAGAATTTGTTTTTTCTTACAGCTGAGTAATATTCCATTGTATATATGGACCACAGCTTCTTAATCCAGTCATCTGTTGAG
>NC_048220.1:132916519-132916712 GCF_002007445.2 Ailuropoda melanoleuca
GGACCCAGGCCGTGCGCCCTTGTTTTATAGAGATCTTAGGGATGTGGGCTTCTTCCTTAAAGATTTTTTTTTATTTATTTGAGAGAGAGAGACAGACAGTCAGCAAGAATGGGAACACAAGCAGGGGAGTGGGAGAGGAAGAAGCAGGCTCCCGGTGGAGAAGCCCGATGAGGGACTCCTTTCCGGAACGCTG
>NC_048220.1:132916901-133039743 GCF_002007445.2 Ailuropoda melanoleuca
GTATTTCCGGGCTTTTGTTCTCTGGCAGCTTTCCCTGGCGGTTTGCTATGCCTCTTCTGAGAGTCAGAGCAGCAGCGGCTGAAATTCAGCCTCTGTCTCAGAACAGAGGGATCGCGGATCGTTCTCCACTGATGTTCTGGCCACTTTAACTCTGTTTCTGTTGGGGCTGCTCAACCCTGCAGCATTCCGGGCTGTGCGCCCCACACCCGGCGTCCCAGCCCTCACTTCCAGGGCCGCGCATCTCTGTCCTTTGTGTTTCTAACCCCGCCAGCCGCCAGCCACCCCACGCGCTCCCGAGCTCCCGAGCTCCCTGCTTCAGTATGGTTCGCCTGTGCTCTGGAGGGCCAGTTTTCAGTTTGGTCGAGCTTGCAATCCTGAGCTCTCAGTTTCACTCTAGTTCGAGTGTGCGGTCGGGAGCTCCTGTTTTCAGTTTGGACATGGGCGTTCCCAGGCTCACTGTCTCAGTCCGCTCTCTTGCCAGCGCAAGGGGCTATTGCTTTCTAGCACCTGAGCACAGAGGCTCCCTCCCCCTTCCCATTATCTTCCGGTATCTGTGCGTGGTTTCACGGTCCCGTTTCATACCTCAATACTCAGCACTGGAGATGTTCATTTGTAGAGATCCAGAATCTTCCTGCGTCTCAGGCTGATTCTGTGGGTGTTCAGAATGGTATGGTAGATATCCAGCTTGACTCGGACCAGCTGAGAAAGAGTCGCCTACTCCTCCTCCATCTTTTCTCCTCCTTGCAGAAAGTGGTTGTCATAGAGTTTCTGCTACTCTTTTCTTCATTCTCCAGTTGCATTCATAGGCATTCAGAATGGTTTGGTAGCGCTCTCGCTGAATTCCTGGGACCAGACAAACTTTAGGTCTCCTGCTCCTCCGCCATCTTGGAACGCCCTTCTGGTACACCTATGTTTTCTATCCCATAACCTGAGTTATGTGCTTACCAAGAATCAGTTGGGTTTTTTTTTTCCCAAACCTGGTTATACAAATTACATGTTATTGCCATTACATATTTTAATTAAATGGTAACAAACTCGATCTATATGTACCAAGTATCTGTCTCCTTCAAAACTGCTTTAATATCGTGTAAATATTTATAAATTCAGTCAACCAAATTACCACTAAATTAGGTATTTATAAGAAAATATTACAATATAAGAAAAGGTAATAAAGTCTACAGAATTATGCTTCTGAATGGCTTCACAGATGCTTTTAAGATCTCAAAATATTTCAAAGCCACTGAAAATGGAAATCATATTTTTGCATTACCAATGCGATTTAAGCAAGAATATGGATGCTTGAGCCAAGGAAACTTGTCTTAAGAATATTTTTAAATTAAGAGACGGTATTACTGTATTGTGCATCTTTAGTCAAGATACCTTGTTTAACTGTTCCATTAATAAAATTCAAAATTGGGGCATTTTTTATCTGGTTTTTCTATTAATTTTCACTTTCACTTACTTTGCATTTGCTTGCATTAATTTTCATTTTTTTACTATTTAATATGTAATGAACAAATCTCTATGACCATAAATTTGATTTACAACAATTCAATAATATTTAATCATCAAAGAACAGTCTTAGCCATTCTTTATATATATAAAGGATGCCATAAATCTGTTTTGTACTGTTTCTAAGAGGAAGCTAAAATAAAGAATATATTCCAAATGATGGAGTTGCTGTATCAAAAAGTACTTTTCTTTTTTTTAAGTTTTAATGCCTATTACCAATTCTAACCTTCAGGAAGTATATACCAGTTTAACCTGACAGTAATTTATAGAAGTGGGAATTTAGAGTTGGCAACTCTAATAACTTGGTCAGCATGGTTGGTTTCCTTCATAATTTTCTTATTCTCATCAAGCCCAGGGATATTATTGAAACTCAGGATAATCAATCACAACATTCCTTAAGCTCCTCGGATACCAACCTAAACTATAACCTCCTTTTCTCCAGTTCTCTCTGGATTCTTTATCGTTACAAAAATCTGTATATGTTCCGCCAAATTACGTATTTTCTGTGCCAAGTTCTAATGGTATATTTTCCACATTTATACTGATTGGAAAGTCTCCATATCATGGATGAGTTGGTACATAGAATTATATTTTGGATTCTAAACTTTGACCCCTTTACATTAAAGGTACAAGTATCTTTGGTTCTCACCCAATAATTATCACCCAAACCATGTGTGAGCCTACAATGTCCTTCAGACACTGTGACTTTAACAAATCCTCAAAATTAATCAAAAAATTAATTTCCCATCTCCAAACCATATGCTCCATATGCTAGAGAATGAATCGTTACCAGATCTTCCTTTTATCTCTTATTTCCTTTATCTCTCAGTTAGAATCTACCTTTCTCCTAGCGAGGCTTAACCTTAGATTACCGGTAAAAGTTTAAGAACATTTCAATTCCAACAAATTACTCAAATATACATAAATCCCTCATATAAAATAGATACTGAAATTAAAAGAAAAAAGAAACGCTTCAGATTTAGAGCAGTTCATGGCTTACTAGACAACAACTTTACCACTTTTTCTCCTACAAGTTTAGTATTCTCAGAGGATCAGAATTTCACATACAATAGACACTAGTAGGTAAACATTGCAATCTAGAAAATATTATCCCATAATTAGAAATGTACAATAGATTTTTAAAACATAATATATCAAGGGACTTGTGAATATTAACTTACCATAAAGAAGAATAGTTTTCTTCATTTTCTTAAGTCCCCTGTTTATTTGGTCCCCTGATTTGTCTATGGGGGGTATGTGAAGATATCTCCATCTTTAAAAAATCTGTCCTAATCAGCTGAAAGATAATGTCAGAATTGCTGTTCTGGAAAAAATCCCTTCACAAGGACTCTCTTTCACTTCCCAGTCTACAGGGTTTAGCAGATAGTCTCAAATCAGCACTAAGGGAAGTAAATACAAAAAGAAACACACTTTCACATTTATCACAACTTAAAATCCATATTAGTCACAATCCTCCATAAGCCCACACTAACTTACCCTTCCTTATTCTCCCATATTCGTCATTTATCCAATTTTACTCATTCAATGTGAGGATATTATGAATTCTCAACTTCATACCAATGCTCATGTGTCTCTTGTCTTTTAAGTGTACTGTACCATGCAAGTCCTTCATGTGTTCAGCCCTGATTCATTTATCCTACAAATACTTTAAAAGCTTATTATACAGTAGACACTGTTCCAACCAAAGAGGGAAGAGATTGATACCAACGTTTCTTTCTCTCATATGGATTCAACTACAGGATCTGAATAAAAATAACAAGAAAACATACCAAGGACTTGAAACTGGTATGTAGAGAACTAATATAGGGTGTAAGCTAAAAGTGACTGGGTGGTTGATTTTTGTTGTTTTAAAGAAGAATGCTATCAAGTAGTAATATTTGAGCAGAAATCTTAAGGACAAAACATACTTGGCCTGACAACATTAAGGAAAAGAGCATGCTTTGGAAAGGAGAAAGAAATGGTTACCAATGGGCTATAAGTTTCTCCAAAGCTTGGTAAGTATATGGAAACAAAGAGGTCAGTTCAGTTAAAGCCTGATGGATGAAAAGAGACCCCACAAACTAAAGTCTAGTTGGAAGGCATGGGCTCGGTCATGAAGGATCTGGAAACCTTACCAAGAATCATGGATTTTATTGGACTTTAAAAGAGAAAAACAAGATTTTTTTTTTAATTCCAGTATAATTATCATAAAGTGTTATAGTAGAAGATCTTAATCACAGGGAAGAAGTGACATAGTGTGTCATGTTCTACGCATCACTTTGACTGCCATCTAGTGACTCGGTTAAAGGAGGGGAACCAAGCAAGTGTGGGTATTTGGGGTGAGATATTGTCTGTTCATAAGTGAGGGAATAAAACATAAGATGCAGTTCATGACTGCCAGGATGCTGTAGTCTACTCAGTGTATTTGACCGATCCTGGGCAATAGCTGCCCATTTAAACTTTATGGTTCAAAAGGGTCATTTCTATCCCTAAGACTTCCTCGGTCTCCTCCCTGAGCTGCCACTTCTTCCTGCAACCATCTCAAGAGTCAGCTGAAGAAAGCAATCTTCTTTTTGAAATTTCCATGGTACTTTATGCACACCACCTATAGGAAACTAAGCAAAATTTTCCTTAAATAGTATTTCACTTTAAAAAATACTAATAACAAATATTTTTCAGGAAAACAGTCTGAATCACTTTTGTTTCTCCACAGCACTCTCAATGGTGCCTTGGAGATCATTATGCACTGTTGGTAAGTATTCAACAAAGAACATGCTAGAAGGGCAAGGGGTTCGAAACAAGATGGCAGGTACTAGCTGAGAGTATAGTGGGAGGCAAGTGCATGAGCTGCAGACTAACGTTACTCTCAGGGCCACAAGATAAGGCTTTCCTTTACATAGAGTATCATGCCTGAGGCTCGAGTGTTGCCGGCTTCCACGGGAGTACACAGGAGAAGAGGCACCTGCAGCTGGAGAAGGCTGCCATAATAACAATGGGGAAAGTTTAACCATCACCATCCAGTGTGATCTCTCACCTCCTCTTCTATTTCTCCCTCCTGTCACTCCATCCTAGTCACACTGACTCCTTTCCTATTCCTTAAATGTGCTGATCACGCTCAGGTTTGTGCACAGTCTGCTCTCCCTGCTCTGATGCTGTCACCAAAAAATCAATTTGTCTGGTTTCCCCCATCACTCATGGTACTGCACAAATGTCAGTTCATCAGAAAGACCACCCCTAACTGTGTTATATACTATACCTCCCATCCTATTCCTAACTCTTCATCTTATTTTTTTCATACATAGCTCTGTATATATTTAATCTTTGTTTGCCATCTGTCTCCACTAGTATGTAAGGTTTGTGAAAGCAAGGGCCACACCTCGTTTTGTCAACCTGTACAGCCCCTAGAGCTTGGCACATAGAATGTTTTTAATATCGCTGAGTGAGTGGGCAAGTGGATGAATGCGTGGAAGTGATCTCTGTAATGTTCTGAGGATTTGGTGAGAGTCTAGTATAAATATGAGGAAAGAGTAAAAGGGAATTCCAAGCAAAGTTAGCAGCGTCCTTTTTTTTTTAAAGATTATTTATTTACTTATTTATTTGACAGAGAAAGAGAGAAAGAGTGCAAGCAGGGGGATCTGCAGAGAGAGAGGGAGAAGCAGGCTCCCCGCCAAGCAGGGAGCCCGACGTGGGGCTCCATCCCAGGATCCTGGGATCATGACTTGAGCAGAAGGCAGACGCTTCACTGACTGAGCCACCCAGGCGCCCCTAGCAGCATCTTTACAGTATATTCAGGGCACTGTAGAGAGTTCATTATGCATGAAGAAGGTACAAAGGATGGACCTCAAGAAGAAATCAAGTGGTTTGCTCTAATTGTTGATGGCAGAATAGGTATATGGAGCAACTTTTCTCTGTTTAATTTTCACAAATGGCAAGTCCACTCTCATAAATCGTCTTTTAAAGAAAGAATGACAAATACCCTATAACTCACTAGATTAGTGTCAATTACCAGCCCAATGGACAATATACTCAAGAGAACCCAGAAATGCACATTTAAGAAATGACCTGACATTTTATAAGTTTTTAGACTTCTTAAATTTGGAATTATGACTATCACCAAAGGTGATACAATTGCTTTAAATAAATGGTTTTTTAGAAAGCTATTTACTTGTTAGCCTTTATTCAAAAATAAATATTGATATACTTGTAGTAAATTTGTCACATTATGCTCATTAACTTTTATTTATTTATTTATTTTTATTTCAAAGTTCTGTGACAGCAAAGTTGGTCATATTTTCAGATGAAATTAATCTAGATTTTTAAGTACAGATAGAATTCAAGGCTGATTTTGAGATGTATTTATTAATTTTATTAAATTTATTGGAGGTTGATTTTGAAAGATATATATTTTATAAATGCATTAAAATTCAGCAAATATTGAACATATTGATAATTTCATAGCAAAAATGTCTGTGAAATTTATGTATCCCTTATAGAAATCAAATTATATGTAGAAGAACACAAAAAAAACTAATTAACTTGAATAAAAGTACAGTCGTTGAGAAGCAATTTGAGACAAATTATGTTCATCCACCTTTTGCAAGAACCTTAAGAATTACTTATAAATCACTGCTTTTTATTTTGATAAAAGAAAGAAGCTGTAAAAGAATAAATCCTTTCCACTACAGCCCTTTAAATGCTGAAAGCTTCCATTCCTTTTCAAAATTTTCTCCACAATTCCATCAACGCAACTCATGTGAAGTCATTTTCAATCACTGCCATTTAATAACTATGTTGGTAATTCTGTTGACTTATAACATTAAGAATTAAAAATACTGTGGATCAGTTTCACAAATGAGTGATGTGTAAAAACTGTTGCCTTCCTTTGAAATATAGTATTTTCACCTGAATTAATGTCGCATGACTTTTAGCAGCCATATAATAACCAGAAATTACAGTCAATTCAAACTTCTAAGTCTCTTTCAAACAGATTTGCAAGATCAAATATGGAATAGTCAGTTGAATTTGAGTTTTCGATCAACACAGTTTTTAGATGGGTATGTCCCACGTATTGCATGAGACATACTTGTACTTAAACTATTATTATTCTTTATCTGACATTCAAATTTAAGTGGGTATTTATTATGAATTTTTGTTAAACCCGACAGCTTTAATTTCACATGATCTGCATTAAGCATAAGTTCTCTTTAGTCATATTTTTTCAGGAAATATTATTGACCTAAGAGCTAGATTTATGCATTTTTCTTTATTATGTTACAAATGATTCTTGTTTCTAGTAGATTACAAATTCCTGGAAGGCTGAAACTATATTTTACTCATTTGTGTTTTCATCAGAGTACCAAGCACGGTATTTTAGTAATAACAGTAATTCAATATTTACTGGTTAACATGAGACAAAGATACAAAATAAGTTTAAATCATTCATCTATTGATTATAGATGTTTGTTTCAAGTATACAGAATTTTCTGGAAGTCCAGGAAAGGAAGAGTGGCTACCAGATTTAAGCACTTGGTAGATGTCAGGATAACTGTTGCAAAGCAGCTTAAAGTCAACTCAAGGAGACAAAAGGATTACACTAGAAGCAATTCAAGGAAACAGAGAGCGAACTAGTCAAGGCACTAGACCAATGCTCATTCTGTTTGTTTTCATTGTGTTTCCACTATTTATTCCACAATGACTTAGGACACCTCAGTTATTCTACATGGTCCTTGGATGAACCATTTCCACAGAAATGACATGCTGAAGGGGTAGCACTTTGGAGAGACTATGCTTAATAAAATCCATTTAATTGGATTTGCTTTACTTTTTTTAGTATGAAAAGTAGAAAATTCAAAATTGTATATATGGCTTGCATTATATTTCACCCTGGACATCGCTATTTTAGTAGCGCCAAAATGGATTCTGATACTGTAGCTCTAAATGAAACATCTGTTTGTATTTGTTCTTTTAACACTTAGAAAACAATCTTCTGCTTCTGTTTTGGTCATTTGTTTTGGTTCTTTTACCTTTTTAAGGAAATAAAGCAGGACTAAATATAAGAACTAATTATGCAAAAATGAATTTATTTTCAGAATATATTTCTCATTTTATGCATAAATTAGTAATAACAATTTGAAATTTATTTCAATACAGTAATTCACTAGAAATGTATCAAATCCATAAAGAACCAAAAAGCATCTATCAGCTATTTTAACTGTCTGCAGTTTGCATTTTACTACTTTTGTTCCTCTGAGAAAAGCATTTACATAACGCAGTTTAAATTATCATGCTAAACTAAAATGAACATTTATTCATGCTTTATTTATAATATAGTTGACACAGAAACACTATAAAATAAATTAAGAATCTATTCCTAATAATATTTTTCTTAGTTACTAAAAGTTTGCTGAATAATCTTTTTAACATTCCCTATGAAAAATGAGAGCATTCATTATTTATTAATTAGTATGTGTTAACTATTTCATTTTCTACAAACTAAACCCCTACATGAATCTTGTTATAAAATCACTAGCTATTATTTAGCAATTGTAGACAGACTTTGTGACCACAATGCTAGGAACAAATACATTTACACATAAAGGATCAAGGTTAAATCCATCCTGGCTCTCTTTCCAGGTGACTTAAGGCATTGGAAAAATTCAGAGATCATTTACTATGTCTTTTTTTTAAGATTTATTTATTTATTTTTGGAGAGAGACAGAGAGAGAGAAAAAGAGGGCGTGGGCAGGAGCAGGGGAAGAGGCAAAGGAAGAGAATCTTTCAAGCAGACTCCCCACAGAGCGAGGAGTCAGAGGCTGGCGTAATGCCAAACCCAGGAAATTCTGACCTGAGCCAAAACCAAGAGTCAGGTGCTTAACCAACTGAGCCACCCAGGCACCCCCATCATTTATTATTTCTTAAACCCCCCTGATGCTCTTTGTATCTCATTTGGCCCAAAGCCCAAAGGGATTTGCCCAACTGCAACAAAAGTAAATGTTCATGTGAGTTTAGCATTTAATTTTATATGTAATTAATTATATCAACCACCCAAGAGTTTTATCAGGTAAGTATTATTATTACCATATTATAGGTAGGGAGCTAGAGCACAAGAAGTTTAAACACGCTCCCTGTTTTAAAATTGGAATTCACAGAAATAGAACTTGGACAATGGCAGTTTGCTTAAAGCACTGATTTGTGTAACATAAATATTTTGTTTGTCATTACATTTCAGCTAACAGTACAATCTTCATGGATATTTTGCAATACTTAGAGTTAATAATTGTCAGTAAATGTTAACCAATGAAGATGCAGTTTAAATCAAAATGGGTATTTAAGTTATTATTTATTAGATGTATTACAGATCTTTCATTTAATGATAAATATACAAATATATCTGTTTTATTATACATTTTACAGATCTTTCTTTTAACAATAAACATACAGAGAAATGTATCTGTATTATCTGAATATATTATCTGAAATGTATTTATTGAACACTGTGTGGGCCAAAGTAACATTAGAATTTGTTGCTATACTAAGACCCTTGGATGTTTCTATCTAATTACTGGAAACATAGGATAACGTTTATCACGCAGTGATGTTTTGGTAATACTCTACCAGTGATTGTTAGTTTTCAGTGTATAATATGATGTTATTTAAGTAGTTTATGATTGGAATTTAAATTTATAGGCCTGCAATTTATCGAATATTATTTTCCTTCCTCTATCATATTTCCCCTTCCTTTACACGTTAATGTAATTAGAAGTTGTTTTATAGCTCTGTCAGAATTGTTAAAATATTTAGAGCTTTAAAATATTAATCAGGGATCATTACATATTCATTTAAAGACTTTCTGACTAACTGACATGAAGGGAAATGAAAAATGAAATATCTCCCATAAAGCCATTGAAAGAAAATAAAACTGTCTATAAAATATCCATTAGATGAAATGAATCCCTACGGTCCCCTGGACTTGAACTCATCAAACTTCTTCATCATGAACCTTTCTTCCTCTTTTTAAGTTAAAAATGTGTAGTTTTCAATTACAGAGCTTTAATTTATTTTAAAATTTAAATTGCTAATTAATCAGCTTCAAACACTAAATTTTTGATGCATTGGGAGCTTTACTCCTAAAAAAAATGTATATGGATAAGCCCTGCTTAAATATTATTCATTTATATTGAGATGACTATTTGACTTATTTCCCAATTCAGATAAACTTTTCTGTTAGAGAAATTTTTTATCTCTATGACTCTGTTCATATTCAACCATCATGGTGTCACTATGTCTCAACATTATTTAATAAGTACTTTCATTGCATATGGAAAATGAATAATCTCAACACGTCGTCCTTCCTGGTGATACATTAGTTTGCAATTTGTGATGTTTTCATTTCAAAACAAGCACCAGAAAAGAAAAGATCAAACCTACTTTGAGTGCCCAATTCCTGAGCTATTTTCACCATACATCCCCTTCAGAATGTTCTCTCTCTTCTTTTCTCTGGACATCCCCTTCATGTGCTTGCTCTAACAGAAACTTGCCTCTCCCCTGAGGACACTACTTCTCCTGAGAGATGTATCCCCCTCGCGAGATAGTTGTTTATTTATTCATTTTTCTACTTCTTCTCTGCCTTGTTGGGATATCACTGAACTACAATAAGCTGCACATAGTGTGTCCAACGTAATACACCTTGACATACGCATACACCTGCAGACCCATCAGTACAGGTATTGAACATATTCATTCATCTTCCCTAAAAGTTTCCCCAAGCACCTACAACTGTAAACTCTCCCTCTTAGACCAGAATTCTCTTCTCTGTCCCAGGTGACCACTTTCTGTCAGTTATGTGCTCTATCATATCTTTTTTATTTAATTTTTTTATTTATATTTTATTTTATTTTATTTTAATTGCATTCTTTTTCTCCAGAGATGTGGTTTCCCTAGACCTTGAAGTGGGTATGCCATTGCTACTTCCAGATATTCTCTCTTTCTCTTTCTCTTGAATCTTTAAATAGATGTCCTTTTAATTCATTCAACAGTGAATTCTCAAGTCTCATGTCTATTTTAATGTCTTTGTATTTTCAAATGAAGAGAGACTTATTTTTGAGACCCAGAGGTGCTAAGAGAAAGCATATAGTTTGTTCTTTCTGTCTTAAGATTTTATTTATTTATCCGAGAGAGAGAGAGAGTACGTGCAAGAGAGTATAAGCAAAGGGAGCAGCAGAGTGAGAGGGAGAAGCAGGCTTGATCCTGAGACCCTGGAATCATGACCTGAACCAAAGGCAGACAGTCAATCAACTGAGCTACCCAGGAGCCCCTACACCTTGTTCTTGAAGCTGTTCTCTGACACCTGCGTATTGATGGCTTCCTCTTCTCAAACACACAGCTGTAGGACTCATGAGGATTTGCTAGACTGACTTGTGTTCATTCTCCTCTTTCCCATGACCTAGCCCTCAGACAATGAAGATAGGTGGCAACCAAGAAAAATTCTAGATTTCACTCTGCTCTGTGTCTGTGTGAAGACTGCATTTCCCCATATTTGTCATCACCTATTGTCTGTCCCCTCATTTGAGTTGTACCTTTTATCATTCATGGGTCATCAGTGTACTTTTTTACTTTTATAGGATTTATGGTTTGGGGAAATCCCTCCAAAATTGTAAGATATTAACTGTCACTCTTATTTCTCAAGTGGTGAATTTTTGTGATATGTTTGATACCCCTTCCCCTTGATGTTTTAGTAGTAACCAGGAGAGACTGTGACAAATACCACTTGTCAAACGTCACTTGAAACAGTAAATCTTGAAAACAAAATTGTACACCATTGTTTTGGGAGGATATGGGCAATTTAATCATTCTCTCACTCTTTTAAGAGTCAAGAGGAATGTGCTGAAAGGTGGTGCTCATAAGCTGCTGGTATTTGATTCAAAAATCCATTTTAGGGGCGCCTGGGTAGCGCAGTGGTTAAGCGTCTGCCTTCGGCTCAGGCTGTGATCCTGGCGTTCTGGGATCGAGTCCCACATCGGGCTCCTCCTCTGGAAGCCTGCTTTTTCCTCTCCCACTCCCCCTGCTGTGTTCCCTCTCTCGCTGGCTGTCTCTCTGTCACATAAACAAATAAAATCTTTAAAAAAAAATCCATTTTAGCGAACCTGTTTATCCTACATGTGTGCACACTATACACATATTAAGTTCTACCACACACAGTCACAGGATTTGAGAATATCACATAAATATAAATAATATATCACATATATAAATATAAATGCATAATTTTACCTTAAAATGCCAACTATCAATCCTCTAATAATTCACTAAATTTCACCTGCTTTCTTGAGGCAGGAAATACATTAATTACTTCAAGTAATATGCAGAATGGTACTTATATATTTAAATATATTTTATTTTTTTAAGTTTATAAGGAAAGAAACAGCAAAAGTATTCTTATACAGTCTAAATATTTCTTGCACTTCCAAAAGAGTAATTAATTTAAATGCATGCCTCTAAAAAAAGGGCATACTAACACAAGATTTTAGATGTCTCTGTGAGAATGAGACTAATTCAAATTAATAGAGGAATAATTGTCCCTCTCTGTTGTTACATGTATTACCTAATTAAAGAATGAATAAAATGTCACAGCAAAGAGAGTGACATTTGTTTAACAAGAAATCATTAACATTGTGTCTGTTCCTATTGAACTCAGGAAAAGCTACACAGTTGATTATGCCTGATAATTTAGCAACTATGTCAATTCACTACATATGTCACTGTGTCAATTAATCTACATACCATGTGAAAAAAAACACACCATTTTTACCTATGTTTGGAAAGTATAACTATTTATTTCTTCTGAAAAATAAATGCTTACTAAAAACAAGAGTTAAGACAAACCATAAAAGGATTATATTTTATTCACTTCTCATTTCTGTTGAGTTCTTTAGCTGAAGTCATTTATAAAAAGAAGCTTTGCTTATAGGATTTAACAATAAATATCTGAGTACATAGTGTCATTCATTTGTAGTCCAGATTGATTACTATATATTAAAATTCTTAATTTTTCCCTTCATTAAGATCAGTGATTACTTATTGAATTATCATTAGCAGAATATGGAGGTGTTTGTTTTCATTATACAGCTTTAAAATGTTTTAATTTATTTTTAAGAATTGATAATGAATTTATATTTCACTGTGATTTTTTTCTTTACCCGACATTTACTTCATTACCCAACTGAGATCAAAAGATCAGACAAATCTTATATAGAGTTGTATAAAGATAAAGTATTTCTTAGTGATGCTACAATTTTCTTCCTATCCTCTTCCTCTATCCTAGAAGCATAGGATTTATTCCCAAAGCCTTCCTCTTATGTTTTCCACAGCTATGTGTCCTTTTGAGTAAAATTTGGTCCTTGTATTTCAGGATCGTTTCCACTAGCCAACAAATCTATTCTCTTTATTTCTTTTTCAGCTTTATTTTTATTTTGCATTTTCTCAGAATTCTCTTTCCTAAAGTTAATTATTACTGCTAACAATAGAAGGTTTCTGTGTTAACACAGGTTTACTTCTCATTTTTTACCTATCTTCCTTTAAATTTTTAGAGCTCTTCTAAATCCGATCCTAATGGACAAGGTAATTTGGGAGTTTCAGATACTACAACGAAAATCATCAATATATATTTTGGAGCCAGAAATCTTCATGGAATTGAAAAAGTCAGTGAGAATATATCATCCTACTGCAAACATTAGGATAGATGAGTACTTTCAGCACCGAATAAACAAAGTGTGGCCATAAATTCTATTACTGGTTTAATACTTTGCATTTTCCAAAGCTTTTTCACGTGTGTTTTGTTGTTAATTCCTCACAATTGCCCTTTATACAAATGTTATTATTGCAATTTAATGATGATTTCAGTGTTTTACCTTCTAGTGTGCTAAATTAGAAGCCATCCTGTATATATCTAAGTCGAAAAGGCATTTTCTGACTTATCCATCATATCTATTTCTAATGTTCTAGAGATTTAGTTAGATTCACTTACGAGTCAAGAAAATATTATTATCACTATGAAATTCATCACTGGCATCACCACTAAGACTCAGTAATATGGACGCAAGTCTTTTTCTGCCAGCAATCCCTGTATGAATCTAGAAAATCACATTTCTCTTCCTGAAACTGAGAAGTTTGGATGAGAATACTTCTCTCTCTCTCTCTTTTTTTTTTTTTTTTTTTTTTTTGGTAGGTGTATGTCATAACTTTAGCCAAACTACTCCATGGAACTGCTGCCTTGATATCTATTTTATTTGGCCAAGCAGCTTGTGGTGACTTAAAATGGGCACTAGCCCCCTCATGCAAATACATACCTAGCTAGCAGTCTGCAGAGTTATAAGCAAGAGTTAAGCTCCTGGTTTGAACTCAAAAGCTCATGTTATCAGCAGAATCTCCCATCTCCCAGCACCTTCCTCTTTGTGACTCTTAGATAAGATCTCTGTGGGGTTTACCAAGTCCCCTTTTTTTTTGGTTTGACCCATTGGCCTTAGCCTGGAAACCTCAAAGCACTCCACCTTTGGACCCTAAATAAAGGCATGTGCCCCAGGTCCTCTCCCTTTGTCTGCACTCCACCCTGCCCTCGCTGTGCAAGGAGGTAATATCCAATGTCTTAGACGTATACCCTTAAACATAAATAACACCAACATTGAAGGTCCAAATATTGTTTCAGATGTTCTTTCTAACATCCAGAGCAGGTGGAAGACTCCAATTTTCTTTGTCAATCATCACATAATTAATAGCATATAATCCTACCAGAAAACCCTCACACAGTCTCCAGCCTACAACAAGAAGATCAAGTAAAGCTTTACCGAGCAAGTGACATTAAAATTCTATATCTATCTTGTCACATACTCAGAGATTCTTCCAGAGGTCAGGCAGTGCATATAAAGAGTCCTGGCAGTTAAGGGCTACAGCACAATAGAGCCCTCCTCAGCCTGAGGCACCTTCGTAGTATGGTTACTAGGGCCTTATTTTGCCAGATCTTTGGGTTTTTCAAGATAAATTTGATGTGTGAATGATGGGTTCTAAATGTTGAAAGTTGGTAGGTAACTAAAACTACTTAAAACCAAAGTACAATCAAATTACACCTGGACAGCCAGAAAAAGGCTGTGGGTTTGGGATCTCTGGCAAATGATTGAGACTGGGCCCCACAAAGGATGTACACAGAGGATGATTTGAGGCCAAATGAATGTGTGCAAATGTCTATAGATGGGGAATAACAACCCATATACATTTGAGTTACAAAAAGGGCAGAATAGGGCAAGAAAGCGCAAATACGATTAGAGGTGTAAAAAAAAAACTTTATCATTTGGGGCACCGGGGTGGCTCAGTTGGTTAAGCATCTGCCTTTGGCTCAGGTCATGATCCTGGGGTCCTGGGATCAAGTCCTGGGATTGAGTCCTGGGATCGGGTCCTGGGACTGGGTCCGCATGGGGCCTGTATTGTCTGGCTCCCTGCTCAGCAGGGAGTCTGCTTTTCCCTCACCCTCTGTTTCTCCCCATTGTTCATGCTCTCTCACGTGCTCTCTCTCTTTCAAATAAATAAATAAAATCTAAAAAACGCAAAACAAAACCAACACCATATCATTCAAGGTGATTTAGGCCTTGATGAGAATTTTTTAATTTAATCAAAAGCATTACATCTCTGAGAGAGTGTTTGACTCTATGATATATTCGAAAACATTGATATTTATGTCAATTAACACTTATGGTTAAAAATACATAATACAAATGATTTTTAAATTTACCCACCCAAAATAAATCAATATTTATACTCATCCAATTAAATAAATTATTATAAAATGGTGTGTAATTACCTAGGTGTATCCTAGGTGATAAAAAGCAAAGATGTTATGTCTTAAAATTTAAATTATAAAAATGCCCAGAAGTTGTTTGGAACTGCTTATTATCTTAGTTTTCCTCAAAAACATAATCAACACTAGCAACAAAAGTATAACATTTATGCGTAGCACAGATTAAAATTTAAAATCTCAAGTGTTTTTACATCACCAGCTTTTTTTCAATTGGTACCTGATTGTCAATTTTGACAAAAATTCTAATTATTATGTATACTTTTAAAAAACTAATCTGCAAGAAATTAGCAGACTGAAAAACTCCGGAAGAGACAGAGTATTTATTATTTTTCTGTGGAAATTTAGTGCCTCAAACAATACAAAGGCTTTTGGATCTTATTTCTCACTTCCGCAGTGTATCAATAAGTTTAAAACTATTTAGTATTCCCTTGGAGTGATCATTGTTCACATCACCCCACCGCTTCAATATACTTCTTGATTTCCATGGTACATATTAATTATTCTCATTTTATCTTCATAAGTAGCTGATCATTGTCCTTTTCAAAGAACCAGATTTTAGTGTTGTTTTTTTTTTTTAATAAATTCTAGTGGTTTTATTTGTTTTTGTTCCAGCATCCAAAATCTTTCTAATAATAAGGCAAGATGTAGGGTTGCTCTTTGTAGCCTTGGCTGGCCTGTCAGCCTGGTGAGTTTTTTTCTTGGAACTGTTTTCTAAGGAATAAATTTTAATTTTCATCTTTATTGATTTCTGCTTTATTTTTAATGTGGCTCACCATCATCATATTTGATTTCTTGTTTTAGTTTCTTGGATTGTTCTTTTTAACGTCTAATATAATAATAAAAATGTGTTTGGGTAGTCTGAGTATGGATTTGAACATTCTAGGTCTTGTGAATTTTTTGTTGTTGCTAACAGATAAATTATCTTCTTATAACTACGATTTGATGAACTATTGGGTCCAACAAGTTTCTAAAAGGCTTGTAGCAAATATGGAGTAAAATAGGCTTATTTTGATTTGTTTTATGGTTTAGCTGGTTTTCACTGATTACTACTTTTGCTACTATGAGGTCATATAATATGGCCTGTAAGGTTTATTATTTTAAGCATTGATCAAGGTTTGCTTTGTGAGCATATATACGATTGACTTTTTCTATTGGTCTATGATCAAAATTAAAAGTCTTATTCTGCAATTTTAAGTATATTCACACATACATATACAAAAATGTATTAATGGGGGCGCATGGGTGGCTCAGTCGGTTAAGCCTCTGACTCTTAATTTCAGCTCAGGTCATGATCTCAGGGTCAAGAGATTGAGCCCTGCATTGGGCACCATGCTCAGCCGGGAGTCTGCTTGAGATTCTCTCTCTCCCTCTTCCCGTGCGCCTCTCCCTGCTTGTATGCTCACACACGTGCTTTCTAAATAAATAAATATATATATAAATAAATAAAATCTTAAAAAAGAAAAACATATTTCTATAACATGGGCTATGTCTCCATGAAGCTCTGGAGATATTTCTGCTTATAAAGTGTCCTATCCTATTCCTGGCATCTCTCACTCCACATCAACTTTCAAGCAGTAACACATTCCAGGGGCCTCAAGATAAGCCATGTAGTGGGAACTAGACATGTCTCCTCTTCTGTTTGGACGTGCTTTTGAGTGTGCACACTAGCGTATGCTCCTAATCACGAAAAATTGGTTGTGTCAAACTGTGAGGTGGTATGTCAATTTCCAACCTTGTGCAGGTAAATTTGACCACATGAGATCATAACTTTAGTTTCTGTCTCAAGGCCCTGTCTCCTGTTTAATCACTGTTACTGATGCAACTCTGTGGATTCCGGCACTACACCAGTGCCAGCTATTACAGCAGGAGCCACAACTACCATTAATACTACACACGCACTCATGCACGCACGTGTGCACACACCCATGCACATGCTTGACTTGCAATCAACTGGTATATCTTTGTCTTTTTAGTTTGACCTTTTTTTGTTTCTCATCATAGTCAACACAAACTGTATTTCGCTATTTACCTCAATTAGAGAAACTTTATCTTTCCAGTACAACTAGAAATGTGATATTGATTTAATTTATTGCTACTATTTAACTTATTGCTTCTGTTCAATTTATTGCTACTATTTAACCTCTATAATATGATGTGACATAATATAATAAATGTTGTTCTAAGTTCTGCCATAATGTGTTTGAAATTATGCAAGTAAATATAGTAATAAAAGCATTTGCCAATTCTTGAGAGAGAGAGAGAGAGAGAGAGAGGTGTGTGTGTGTGTGTGCGTGTGTGTGTGTGTGTGAATTGCTTGAAGTACTGGGTTTTGCTGCAGTGGTGGTAGCCATTGTCTATACACGAAAGAGAGGTAATGAATATGACTTTCTATTAAAAGTTCCAAGCCCTGATGTTACTGAAACCTGCAGGTAAGAGAGCTTAGTGATATCTTTGTTCTACATTTTTCTCCTATCCTTATTTAATCCCTCTGCAAATTTCCACACATTTCAGGGCACATTCTGCAGGTTTGCCCATTGTCTTGATTTTGGAATAGGTATGTTAACATCAGTATAGAGGGTTTTACTGTGCAATAAGTGTTACTTTCAGACACAGAAACTTACACAAGGTCTTGTACACAAACTACACAAACTTGTAATCTCCCAACTCCTATGTACTTTAATACCAAATCCACAGTGATTTTTTTTTCAGCTGTGTTTGCTGAGGTCTTGATGGGCAAACAATGCTCACTGTAGTTATTAACTTGTAATCGTGTTAGGTCATTTAAGACAGATATTGATCAGGCCATTCCTGAGCCTGGTCTTTGGCACCTGGCACATTAGGGATTCTGGGGGTAAGGAAGGTCTGCCTTTGAAAACATGCTGTTCATAGTACAACTGTTGTCGCGTAGGATGTTGTAGTTTCTGGGACTTCATATATATACCTGCTTGTGAATTCTGACTTCTAGAGGCGAGGAAATCCAGTTAATTATTTAGCCAAGGCCTTAGAGTTTCTCAGCAGTAGAGCTGACATTCACTGCGATGGTCCCTGTCTTTGCTCTTTCTTCTCTCCTACACCAAGGCTCTAATTTTGCTCTAACTTCTCTCTACTGAATTCATTCTAATAGTTTCCAAATGACATTATAATAAACTCTAAACTATGTAGTAGGGCCTAGAGGCCACACATCTGCCTCTTGCGATCTGCTTCCCTGGTCTTACTCTGGACATGTCTCCCTGTCACCCTCTCTGCTCAGACACAACAGGTTGCTTTCTGTGTTTTGAATGTCCCACATTTTTGTCTGTGTCGAAATCTTTGCACATGCAGTTCCCTTTGTCTGACATTTCTCCACCACCTAGAAGGACCTTCTGTCCTACCCAAGGCCCTTGAAGTCTGGACTTCTCTGATCATTCCTCTTCCAGATCTCAGGTTAAATGTACCCGAAGGCATTTTTAGTTCACTTTCATGTGCTGGAGCAGTGATTGCTCCCCCTTGATCTCTTTGATTCTAAGAAACAAATGTCTTTTACATTTAAATGTATAAAATTAGAATGCTGTTTACAGCCAGTGCCCACATTTATAGAGGTAGTTGGATTTGTTATGGCGGTACCATTTTTTTCCTAAAATGCTGCTATTAAACAGTCATCTTATATCTTAAGAGATGTTAGAATTAAAAACAACAACAACAACCCTGCAGTGATATTTCACAAATAGCCCTAAGTCGTCTTCGTATATCTTATGAGGCTCCTATTAGCCTTGTAGCCCTTAGTAAATGAAGAAACAGAAGCCAAAACGGGAGGCGCTAAATTTATTACTGGGTGAAAGAACAAACGCATAAATCGATCAAGTTCCTTCTGCGAGTGAACCACCCCCCTGTGACAATTAGCTTGTGCTTGCGTGTGTCAAATGGCTCTTGTTGCAATGCCTCCGACCCCTTCTAAGGTCACTCCCTGGTCTTGATGGGCTTTTTATTTGCTTCTCTGACCTTCCCACGAGACTGCTCACCTTCGGAGGCCGGTTCTTTCCAGTCAGCCTGTGGAAGCTTTCTGCTGCCCTCTGCTGGCGATAGCGAGGGCTTGGGGCTCAGTCTTCAGATTTCCCGTTCCGTCTCAGGACAAATCAGGAGACAGAAACAAAGCAAACCGAGGAGATACCACACTAAAAATACCGCATCTGAATATCAGATTGGGTATTACATGTGTCAAACGAGATGTCAATTCAAAGTTGTTTCTTTTCCTTTTGAACATAGCCGCGTCCTGCATGTTCAAGAAGTCATACCCTTTAAAGAGTGGATGGTTAACCTCCCCCTCACTTTTGCTTGTGCTATATTCTTACAAAATAAAGTTTGTGAATGACATATTTAAAGGAAAGACATCCCGGAAACTCTGACTCTGAAGGTTGAATATTTATTGAAGTCTTTTGACCTGGTATATTCCGAGAGAAATGGCACACCATTCAGTAAGCCTTCTTAATACAGCACGTAACGAACATAACCTATGAATCAATGAGGTGACATCGCTCCTGTCCTACTGGCTGCGTGTAACCTGCTTCATCGCACGCATGTTTTGCGTTAGAATTGACGTATGTTCCCGAAGCATGGCATTGTCAACAGCATGGTCATTCTCTCCCCGAACTGGTAGGAACAATAAAACTTCTATTATGCTGGTCACCCCATTTCACTCTTAACGTAACTATTTTCTCCGTATACACTGTTGGGAGTTGGCAGACAATTTTTTTTCCTTTTTTTTTTTTATTTGTCTAGATTTTCTAAACTCCCTTTAGCAAACGGTAATCCTTTTGTGGTCAGAGGACAAAAATTCTATACCAATGAAAGTTTATTCAAAGAATAAACAAACTAAATAAATTAACTCCTTAATTAAGGGAAGCCCATGTGGAGTTGAAAGGATGAATGACACCAGTGGAAAACAGCTTCCGCCTTGTCACTGTTAAGATATGGATGATGTTATAAACATGGCCAGCTGGGTTTGTGGTCAGGATATGTTTCCATTCCTCTTTTTTTTTTTTTAATTTACTTTTTATGTATAGGGAAAAAGTTTCACATTTGATGACGAATTCTATGAGTCATAAAAAATTAATATGGTTGTATAAATAACACTAAAGTCAAGACATAAGTTTCATCACCACCGAAGAGTTCTTCTCCCCCCTTTGTAGGTAACCCCTGAACCCAGCCTTTACTTCTATCCCCTGTAGAACGTCATATGACGTATTTGAATGTGACATTTTTCACTTGGGATACCTACATTTGAGATTTTCAAATTATTTTATCAACAATTTCTTTTTTATTAGCAAGCATATTTCAGTGTATAGATGTATCACATATTGTGTATCCGTTTGTAAGTTTGTCTCTAGTTTTTGATCATTAAGAATAAATTGTTATAATTATACAGGTTTTGTGTGACCATAAGTTTTCATTTCCCTTGGTTACCTGTCTAGGAGTAGAATGAAGTGTTCATGCGATAAGTGTATATTTAACTCAATGAATTACTGCCAGAGGTTTTTATCAAAGTATGTGCAGCATTTTTAATTCCCACAAGAAATCTGAGAGTTTCATGGCTCTGTATCTTTGCCAGTACTTATCATCACAATTAAAAATAATTTCACCATTACAATAGTTTTATAGTGACATTTCATGGTGGCTTTGGTAGTATTGTCTTTTCATGCCCTTAATGTTGTCTTTGCAGAGCAAAGGTTTTAATTTTGATGAAATTCATTTTATCAATGTATTCTTTTATGGGTCATATTTTGGGTACCATATCTAGAAAACTTTGCCTTAAGACGTTGCAGAATTTTTCACCAATGTTTTCTTCTAAAAGTTTTACAGTTTTGCATTCTGCATGTCACTGTATGATCCACTTTGAACTCGTTGTATGAAGTGTGAAGTATGCATTGTTTCTTCTTTCTTTGTATTTTGGATGTAGAAATGTTCCAGATCATTTGTTGTAAGGAGTGACTTTTTTTTCTTCATTGAGTTTTCTTTTCACCTTTGTCAAAAGTCAACTGATCATATCCATTTGAGTCTAATTTGAAACTCTCTATTCTGTTATACTTATCTATGACTTGATAATTGTAGCATTAGTACAGGTCTTTAAATCAGCTGCTATGACTCAAGCAAGTATGTTTTTTTCCTTTTCTTCTTCCATTTTTCTTATTGCATTCCCTTTCGTGTCCATATGAATTTTACAACTTGTCAAAATCTAAAAAAAATTCTCCTGAAATTTTGATAAGGATTGTGTATAAATTGTGAATAGAATCATGTTGTTTGTATCTCTTTTCATTTATTAATTGGTGACTCTAACAATTACTAGATGCATAACAAACATTTACAATTCTAATTAAAGCTAGCATTTTACCAGTTCAAGTAAAATGTTAATTTTAAAGCCACAAAGGTGTCTTTTTCTTCTTCATTTTATGTAATGATTATCATAAATATATTACACCTACGGATCTACTATTTTGAAATCGCTACTAGAAAGGTTTATAAAGTTAGCTTTCAACATTTATAATTATTTTAAATCACAAGATAAGAAAATAGTTACTAAATATTTGCCTCCTATCATCATTGCATACCTTTTACCTTCATTCTTATAGTCCAACGTTTGCCTCTGTAATCATTTTTCTTAAGGCTGAAGGATTCCTTATAGCACTTTTTAAGAGAAAAACTGTTCACAAAATCTTAAATTTTCCTTCATCTTAGAATATTTTTATTTAGCATTTATTTCTTAAGGATATTGCCAGAGGATGGAGAATTTGTTTGGAGGTTTGTTCCTCTCCCCCCGCCTAAAAAGTTCAAATATGTTGTCCCCAGGTCTTCCAGGCTGTATGTTTTCTAAAAGAAATTCACAGCAATTGGAATATTAATTTCCTATATGCAAAATGTCCATTTGCACTCTCTGCTTTCAGGATTATACATTTTTTTATCTTTGTTTTTCAGCTCCTTGATCATGATGTGCCTGGGTATGACTTATACTTTCAAAAGTTTGCTGAACTTCTTTAATCTGTATGTTGATGATTTTTAAACCAAATTTGGAAATTTTTCAGCATTCATTATTCTTTTTTTAAATTCTGAATAAGATTTTTCTTTCCTTCTTTGACTCCAAAGTAACAAATATTAGACATTTTTATATTGCCCCCAAACCTCTGAGGCTCTGTTCTTTCTTTTATCTCTCCCCCCCCCTTTATTCTTGAAATGGAATAAATTCCATTGATATATCATCAAGTTCTTGGACATTTTCATCTATCTTTGACATTCTGCTACTAGGCTATCATGGTGGATTTTTATTTCAGATATTGTTAATTTCAGTTCTAACATTTCTAGTTAGTTTTTAAATGTAGTTTCTATTTCTCTGATAAGAATTGTATTTTTCCTTTTTGAAGAGTTCTCACCCTAACTATCTGGAGCACAGTTCTAATGCTTCATTATTTTTTTAAAAGATAAATTTATTTATTTCAGAGAGGGAGAGAGAGACAGCAGAGGGGGAGAGAGAGAGAGAGAGAGAGAGAGACTCTCAAGCAGACTCCGCACTAAGCAAGGAGCCCACTGCAGGGCTCGATCAGACGACCTTGAGATCATTTGACCTGAGCTGAAACCAAGAGTTAGATGCTTAACCACCTATGCCACCCAGGTGCCTCAATACTTACTTTGAAAACTTTCGCAATTTGGAGTTTGCAGCTGTTAATTGGTCATATTTTGTAGTTTTTATTATGTCATGTATGTTGGGATTGGACTTTGGACATTTTCAATATTGTTTTGGAGACACTTGATTCTTTTAAAATCACTTGGAAAATGTCTGTTGAAATTTTGTCTGTCTGTTTATTTTTCAGGCAATGAACCCTGTTAGGTCAATTCCACAAATAGGTCTCACCTCTGTAAGTGGTGATTCCCAGAGCAGCCCAGTTTTTACCACCTGGGCTGTGCTGTTTATACACATGCCTCCAGTGTACACGCCATTTAGAGGTTCACCGGGGATGTGGATAGTGCCTATCAGGGTTCAGTATTTCTTTTCTATAAAGAGTTAGATGATTTTGCAGGTTTTGTGGACCACATACGGTCTCTGTTGCATATTCTCTGCACTTACTTGTTTTACAGCCTTTAAACATATAAATTATTCTTAGTTCATGGGCTGTACAAACTCTACCCGTGAGTGGGCTTGTTCTGTGAGATGAAGTTATTCAAACCCGATTTATAGACTATTTAGTTCTCAAAGCTGCTACAGAGTGCTTCTTGGAGTCTGTTCTGTGAATCGCAAGCTGGAGATACTGAGTAATTCCCACAGAGAATTCCAGGATCCGAATTCCAGGACCAGGATTAGGGTCATCTCTCACCAGGATCTCCTTCACAGTCTCTGGATCCTAGGGGCCACTTTTGCTGATTTTTCTGGCCAAAACACAGATTTGTCTCCGAGTCTCATCCCCTCTGCTGCTGCACGTTTCCACACAAATGGAGCTATGCTCAGAGCAAAGCAACAAGAAAAAGGAGGGCAAAAAAACAGAGCTCTTCCCACACTCTGCACAGCATGGATCCTAATTCCTGGCCCCTCTGGACGGGATGCAGGAGTTCGGTCGTAGGTGTGCGGTGCCTGGGCATTGTTGCAGCAGTGGAACCCGACGGATCCTGCTCTCCCCAGAGCGGGGCAGGGAGAAAGGATCGTGTTACCCTGAACTCTCCAGCTTGTAGCTTAAACTATAATTTTTGTTGTTCACACGTGGTTCACAGTTCCTCAAGTTGGGTGATGAATGAAGGGGAAAAAATAGGACATTCGCCGGCAAATGGGTCTTCAGTCTTGACTTCCTGCTCCGACATACCTGCCGCTGTTTACTTTCCAGAGTCAAGAGTTTTTCGTCGGGATCAATGGAAGGAATAAGGTGGAAAGAGCTTGCTCCATCCTTGCTGACAAGAGATGACTCCACATACATTTTCGAGATTTTAAAAATATGTCCCACGTGCATCTAACTCATAGATTTTTATGCTTGAAGGTCCTTTCATTTTGAAATATGTAGAAGGATGTGGGAAAACTGAATTGACTAAATACTTTGGAAACTATGTATTTCACCAGTTATATACTAGACCTACAACTCCAAAATGGACTTTATATGGGGGTTTTTGTTAAACATTTACTTTACAAAAGTAATGTCAAAATAAAATTGTCAAAACTTCTGGCAATATTTATGCCATAAATGACAATTATGAGGAAGTGGAAGATAATTTAAAACTGAATTTTTGTTCACAGCTGCTAGGAAAAAGCCCTGCACTCTGATCACACGCCCACACATCTTCTTTATTTGATTTCACAGAACACAAAAAACTGGAAGTTGATCATAAAAAGGTATGACAGGAAAAAATACAACTCATGGTTTCAATAGCTTTTGCATTGTCAACTTTCTAAGAAATGGGTCCACGGCGCACACATTCATCAACAGAAGAAACCTTTCTGGTGTCAAACTGCATTGGGCATGAATAAATATAACTTGCCACATAACAGGATGTCTACAGAATGTTAACTCTTATAAAACTGTCAATGTGAGCAACATCTTATGAAAACATATCTCAATAGTTTATGACACAGGATTTCTACAATATTTGCCAGGTAACAGAGCATTTCTACAATATTTGCAGTTAGCATTTTCAGAATTACATTTCTATGTGTAGAGTCATAATTGTGTATTTTTTTCATTATGTGAAAATGGACAATTCCATGGTTAATTAATATAGACAACAGAAATAATTCAACCATCAGCATAAACATCAAAACATATACACTTAATGACACATGACCAGGCCTGGTACACCTAAAGGGAAAATCTAGGCACTCCTGGTAAGTATGAAGTGATTTCATATTAATTGTAGAAGAAAAAAAGAATGAATATAGGTACACTCATTAATATAATTACAAAACAGAACTTTTAGTGACATAATCATTAAACAAAACTTTTAGTATCCATAGTGTGAGTATGGATAGAATACTATTTCTGAAAATGTATAGATCTGTTATATTCCTAAAATGTGTTGGCCTTAGTAGCAGATCTGGAGAAGCTGTGTGAGCTGCCGAATCTCACAAGAGCAGCACTGGAAACAAGAAGGAAAATCTTTCCTGTACGGGATAGTCAGGAAAGGTTTTGCTGATCAGTGATTTTGAACAGAGAGCAGAAGTTTAGAAGAGCCTGAGCTGTAAGCCATTTGAATATATTAGAAAAGAACATTCAGGGCCAGAAGGGATAATAGTTACAAGAATTGTCTTCTAGGAGGATACTTGCCGTGAGGTGAACAACGGGCTTATCAGTTGTGGTTGCACCAGCGTGCGTGAGGAGGAGCCTGGTGGATATTTGGTCAGAGGGGGAACTGGGGGTTCCCTCATAAGTGTCATAAGCTTTGTAAGTTTTGACAAGTTCTTTGCCTTTTATTCTATGTGAGATGATGAGCGGTTTGAAAGACTTAAGCAAATGAGTGACGTATGTTGTAGAGAAGTCCCTCTGGCTCTTCTTAAGACTGAGCATCAGGGAGAATAGGGAGTAGAAATTTTCAATCAACAAAATGAGAAAATTTTAGTATCAAAGCTTGACACTGATTTTGTGGCAGATATTTCTAGGGCTCATCGATAATTTTTTCCTGTTCATATAGATATAGATAGTTAATATAGCCATATTACTGAGTTGGGGGGGAAGACTGAGATTTGAAGAATTTTTGTTTCAGCAGTTAATGAATTTTATCTTAACGAATACAGGCATATCACCTTGAAGTGGTTTTGCTGCCTCTATAGAAATATAAAAATGTGGTAATTTATTAATGGCCAGACCAAAAATCCAAACAGCCAAAACACTTAAGCCTGTATCTCTGAGTGCAGTGATTGGAAGGAATCAATATTGTGTATGTTATTTGTCTTTAACAAGCGATTATGACTAAAAAATCAGCATAGGCAAGAACTGGCTGGATTTTAAACAGTGATCAAATTAAATAGGTAAAGACCTCAATGTTCAAAGACCTAGTAACTGGAAAGGATGAATGCCACTAGATACCAAAAACAAACATTTAGACTAAAATGGTTTTGAGCAACAAAGGCCAGTAAAACTTCTCAGTTGAATAAAGTGTTTTGATCATGAGTCAACATGAGATAAAGGGTCTCAAAATAGCTGCCATTAATTTGTGAGGAAGAGAACCAAGGGAGTGACAGTGAAGGAAAACAGCCAAAGGGGTAATAGTGACTTTGAGAACAGTTCTAGGGAAAAAGTTTGGATACAGAAATTTGCATATGAAACTGGGTGGAAGAAGACACTGGAAGTTCACAAACACTTTTAGGAAACTGTATTGCCAGTGAAATCTCCAAGCTAGGACTAAAATAAACTAGGCAATTCAACTATGAAAACAACAACAACAACATCAACAACACAAAAACGTGTGACCCCACAAACTTGCATGGCCAAGAAACAGGCTGGAAACTGTAGAACTGTAGAAAAACGTTAGCTCGCTTAGGTTTTGTGTAGCCAAAGAAGTTAAAGAAGGCAGAAGAGCCTCCCAGGGGCAAATCAGTGTGTAATCAAGGACTCTCCTTCTGAAGGAACCTCACAAAGGTGCCCTACACTAGATTTCCTTTGCAAAGGGAGTTTTAAATGCAGGTAGCCCTGTTCTGATTCACATTTTATAATAATTGAGTGTAAGAGTCTCTTTGTCTTTTTATTTCATATGTCACTATTTCAAGAGAGTAGAGCTTGCTTGACAAATTTTGAGACCAAAACATGCTGAGGACTTCTATTTCAATATATATGTATTTTTCAACTCCCCTGTTCAAGCTGTGCCAGATGTCTGGATATGCCAATGACAACAAATGTGCATGTTAAAAAGAAGGGAATTTCACACAGATTGTCATAACATAGGTCATCTGATTATTTGATGTTTGTGGGTGACTTTGGGAGACATGTGCTGACGATAAATAGAACCTCTGTCAGATTGGGTTTCTAGGTATACAAGTGGAACAGAGCCATTTTGACCACCAACGTCATGGCCATTTGGGTTTTATATTAACAATTGTATTAAGCTATAGAGATTTGAAGGCTTATCAGTTATAGCAATTAAAATTATCTTACCTAATGAACTTGCTTTAGTATTTTTTATATCCCTACCTGTTTCTTTTTTATAATCAAGTAATTATTAAAATGGGGCAAACGTTTTTCTAAGGAAGAACTTAGAAATATTTGAATCATGTTACTACTCAGAATCATTATTATGTAAACTCTCAGAAGAATTGACATTGCAATACTAAAAGAAAAATAAAATATATCAATAATTTTTTTCTCCCCTAAAGTTAATAATTTTACAGATCTTTGTTGACTCATGATGGGGTTATAGCCTAATAGATTGTCCTAATAACCCCATCATAAGTTGAAAATACTGTAAGTCAAAAACGCATTTTATAAACCTAACCTATGGAGCGTCATAGCTTAGCCTATCCTGCCTTAAACATGCTCAGAACTCTTAGATTAGCCTGCAGTCGGGCGAACTCATCAAGCACAAACCTATTCCACAATGAAGTGCTGACTGTCATGTAATTTATTGAATACTGTACTGAAAGTAAAAAACAGAATGGCTGTACAGGTACAGATGGTTGTCAGTGTATTGGTGGTGGACCGTCATGATCACGTGGCTGACAGGGAGCTGGGGCTCACTGCCACTGCCCAGCATCGTGAGAGAGGATCATACATGTGTCACCAGCCAAATTCCAAAATTCAAAGTACGGTTTCTACTCGTACAGGCCTTGCCTTTGCACCATCATAAAGTCAAAAATTCCCAAGTTGAACTATCATAAGTTAGAGACTGCCTTTATATTATACCCTTAATTGTGCTCTATTATTGTTTCTTTTATGAAAGAAAAGCACAACTTAAAAGCAAAACATTTATTTTTTCCCCTCACTTAATATAAAGATGTGTCATCATAATATAAGACTCTTTTAAAAACCAATTGAGAATCAGGGCATTATTTACACCAGTGGAATACTACCTGAGATAAATCAGTTCTTTCTTTAGTTTCAATTTCATCAATAACTAAGTTATTGTTTTATGAAAATATTAGATTTTTCTGATTATTGGAGAACAGTGAATTTTGTACATAAGTTTCTTAAACACTTTTGTATTAGTTTCCTAGGGCTGCCAACACAGAGTACCGCAAACTAGGTGGCTTAAAATAACAGAAATTTATTGTCTCAGAGGCTAGAAGTGCAAAATCAAGGTGTCACCAGGGCCATACCCCCTCTGGAACCTATAGGAAGTTATTCTTTCTTGCCTTTTTTTAGCTTCCAGTGGTGGCCAGCAAGGTGTGGCGTTCCTTGGCCAATGGCTGTCACACCTCAGTCTTTGCATCTGTCATCACGTGGCGTTCTCCCCCATCTGTGTCTGTCCTCCTTTATGAAGACCCCAGTCATCATATTTTAAGCAATGTCACATGGTCATCACTGAAATCTTCAAAGCAGATGGGCACCTCAGATAGGCCTATCGAAGCCCATGACTTTTCACTGTTAATAAATGGACAGGAAGTGAGATCTCCATAGCATCCCCATTTCTTTACATTATGTTGACGTGGACCATATTGCCCTTATTTTTCTTAAGACTAAATGTAATTAAATCATGGGTCAATTCTGTCACAGTAGAACAGTAATTATTTATTTGTATCCACAGATATAAATATATGATTAATTTTATTCTCTATTCTCTATTACCTCTCTTATTGGAAAAACACTTTTTGTGGGCAAACGTAGCGTGAATTATCTATCTATCTATCTGCCTATCTATCTATCTACCTACCTATTATCTATTTATTTTACAAAGGTAAGAATATATATATATATACATATATATACATATATACATATATATACATATATATACGTATATATATATATACATATATATATATATATTAAAGTAATTGCAGATGGAGAGGTCAGGAAAATTTGCTATGCAGAATTGTCCAGTTTTTACATTTGATTTGTAAAAATTTCAGTACAATATAGATATATTTATTTCCATTTAAAAAAAAGAGCAGGCTTAGGAGTTTTACTTCACTCTGTTTCTATTTTATTATAAATGAAGGAGAGTTCATCTGTCCCTTTAGATAGTACCTCAGAAGCCATAGAAACCGCCTGTTTATATTACCTCTTCTCTCCTTCCTCTTCATAAACCTTTCCAACAGAGTGAAGGTACATTTTAGTTTTATTAGGCCATAAAACTTGGTGCAATACATTTCATCCTTTTACGAATTGTCTTGAGAACATTTTAATTGCATTTCATTGTGCCTTGGTGTCAGATATGTTCTTTTATGACCTACTCTTCAAACCTCACTCATTACTCTTCTCAGTTTCTCTACTAATGAGCAATATTGTATTTCTTAAGATCTTTTGTCAGTTCTAAAGCTGTAAACTTCCCTGTGCAAGTATTTTCGCTTGTGTGCTTGTGTTTAACCACATCCTTTAATCTTGCTCTTCCGATTCTTTTCCTTATTCTTCAATACATCTCCATAGTTTACTCTGACAGATTTCTCTTGTTTATTTTTCCCTGCCTGAAAAACACATCTACCGTCATTTTGGAAAACTTATTTTCAACAAAATAATCGCTATTCGTTTGCACAAATTCGAGATTTGCATGAACTAATTGCGTAAATTAAAATGTTTTGATTCTTTGACGGTTGACACTGTGGACGTTTTGTTATTCTGATAGAATGCAGAGCCAAACAAGGCTCCATATAATGGGATATAGCATAGACGTAGTGTTATGAGGGATGGGGTGCCGTTTGATGGTGCGTGGGGAAAAACCCGGCAAATACACTGTCAAGGAGGCTCTGATAGGCAATACCTCTTGGAAGAAGGAAACCTTTGCTTATTATAAAGGATAGGAAATTTTAGAGACAATAAAAAACTAAAGCTATGTTTTTTTGTTGTTGTTGTTAATACTGTGATTCCTCTCCCTCTGCACCAACTTTATAGAGGTTCCAGAGATTTCCTTTCCTTTCTTTGCAAAATTGTTTCTATGAGGTGGAAGCTGAGAGAGACTTCTGGACAGACTCCACAGAGCAGTGATGAGAAAACATCCCCATGGCCTCCAGAAGAGACGTGTAACTCTTCAAACAATGAGTGAAGAATCTAGAGCCACACAGAACAATCTCTCATCCTCTGGGATGGAGATATGTATGACGAACGTGTATGACGAACGTATTTTAGAGTCCTTGAGAGGAAAACAGAAGGCTGGGCCATTCCTGAGCGAGAAATTGTCCGCTGTTGGTTGTGATGTCTTCAACCGAGGATTCAAGGAGACAAAACAAAACACAAACAAACAAACAAAAAACCAAGAACTGCCCGCGAGAGCACATGGACAGGAGGGAAAGAATGTGGCTTTATTTCCACCTCCTCTGGAAGTGAAGGGGAAAGTCAATGAAACAAAAATTGAAATTCGGTCCATTTACTTACTTCAGGTATGATCTGTATCTATCCCTCGACCTATCTTTCCAAGTGCTCATTCACATTTATATTAACTTTTCTTAATTTTATATGTGTCTTAGAAATATGAGCAGACTCGACAGAGCAGTGACAGAATGACAGAAAAAGCACAATCGCATGCCCCCGTTCACCAGGAGAGGCCCACTGATGGCTGCACAGGTGGGGGTTAAGCTGCCCGGCTCACCACTCTGTCTCCTTTAAGTATATTTAACATTCTGTTAAGTGTTCAATCTTCTCTCTTTCAGATTTATTGGGGTGATGAAATTGTGTAATCTAATGATTGCCCTTTTATTTTTCTTTTCTATGTATTCATTAACGATATTCTATTAAATGCAGAAAGGCTGACCAAAAGAGATGGCGTGATTTGTATTAAAATTGATTTCAATTTTCCTGGGAAAAAAATCATAACCAAAGTGACTTCCTCCTCGAGGAAGATAATAAAAACTAGAGTCCCCTTTGGTTTTATAATATTTCCTTCGTAATGTCATTGTGAATATGCCGCTGGTTATACTCACAGCTACAAGATCAGACCTCTAGTGCTTCGAAGAAAAGGCTCCCTGAGAATGTTTGTAATTTTTGTTTTTGGTTTCTTAACTGTTTGCTGTTCAAGTAGAAGACTATAAGATAAACAAAAGTGTTTTGACATTATTCTTTCCTCTTTAAAAATGTTTCTTAAAAATTGTGATATAAAAGTATTTTGCTCTCTACCATGGTGTTGTAGGAAGACAAACAAAACACTACAGAATTGCAGAACTTCAGGCTTAAAATCACTCCACAGTTACCGGGAAACAGTCTCAAAACCAAAACAAAAGTAGCATGGACACAATTTAATTTTTTTAAAATGTAGACCTATTTTAAGGTCTTCTGGTGATTTGGTCCATCATTTGGAATAAATATACATATGGCATTGCAGTTCTGCTGTTAAAACAGAATCAAAGTTCATGGCATTTCATGTAACGTTTACCTAACTATATATGCTTTTTCTTCATGTTGTTCCATAACATAAATTCACTTTTAAATTCATTTGGTTAAATAATAACACAGGTGAAGAACATCTTCCTTCAACAATTATTTATTATGTACCTACCATGAAGCAGACACTGACTTCAGTGCTAAGGATAATGCCAAGAAGAAATCCAATTCCCTCCTCTCTTGGAGTTCCCATTCTAATGGAGAGGGAGAAGATGATAATTATACAACACATGTCTAATGTCAGGTGAGGATAAATGATGTAAAGAATCGTAAGGCCAAGTAAAGTACAAGAAGGGAAATAGAGACACAGCATGAATATATATTGTGTATTTAACCTTATTCTAGGAAATACATAATACGTGTATATGTGATACACGTATATATGTATTTATATACATCATATATATATTATATAGCATGTCTTAAAACAGCATCTCTGGAGCACTCATGTTTGAACCGATAACTCAATGACATAAGCATGCTGGCCATGACCGTAATTGGGGGGGAAATGCTCTAGTAGAGGGGATGACAAGTGCAAAGGCCCTGAGACAGGAATATACCGTGTGTGCGTTAAGAGCATCAAGTGACCATCTTGGATCCTCTCCAAGAGCATAGCATGTTGAAAGTGACAGGAGATAAGGTCCAAAGGGGAACATTGGTGAAGTCACAAGGATGATATGATTCAGATTAAGGATTTTGGTTTTTATTTTGAATTATATGAAACTCCATTACATGCCTTTGAGCAGAGGATCTCTCTGGCTGCAGTGGTAAAAAATAGACTAAGAATTACTGAAGTTGGAAGCTGGGGGTCAGTTAGAGGTCATTGCTGAAGTCCAGATGAAAGTTCATGGCAGTTGAGACTAGTTACAGTGGCAGAGAAAGTAAGAAACCAGTAAGATTTTGTGATTAAACTGAAGATAGGACCAACTGAATTTTCTGGTGCCTTGGGTGTAGAGTGTAAGAGAGAAGAGTCAAAGACAACAATTAACATCTTGTATTTAAGAGACTCGAAGGATTATTGTCTTCATCATAAATAAAGAGTGATGCTTTAGTTTCTCAGAAAGAACAAAATTATTATTTTATATAAAACCAATATCAAATGTGACAAAACCAGATTATATTGTATTGGAGAACTCGTTAACCTAAAGTAAAATTGATAGTTTTATTTTTTCCTAGGAAAAGTTTAAATGACTTATGAGGGAAATAGACTACCAGTACCTTTTCACTTCATATGCCACAAGAAAAAAAATACATTGGGAATTCAGGCACATATACCACAATATTGCTTAAAGTGCTGTAAAATTATTTTGCCAATCAGACAAAATTATCCAACGATTTATAGTCACTGATGGGTAGTTAAATTAAAGTAGAACAGATGCATCATTCTGGAAACATAATCATACATCGCCTCTTATCCAAAGGATGTACATAATAATTGACAGACCTAATTTGCATAATGAGATGATCTTTGAGATGTACAAGAAAAAAATTATTATTTTTGAGGATATTGGTGCCTTCAGTTCAATTATAAGCTACTTGATTTAGTCATATATATCCATAGGTTTCTAAGAACATGATGTTGAAAATGAAATGCACCCCCAAATGAATTTGAATTCACTATAAAGCATTTCATCTGTTGTTTAAAGATAATTCAACTTAGCATCAACAAAAAGGATGTGGTAGGTGATTTAGAGCTGTCATTTATCTTTGATGATATTTTAATGTTATTTTTTTATCATCTATTTTGTGTTGCATCATAGATTTAATGCCTAGTAGGAATATTATTTCAACACTTAACTGTTTTAATAAATAGGAGGAATACAAACTACAAAGAAAGTCAGAAACAAACAAAATGTAATAAAACTTATGTTTTACTTCCAGGTAGCGGCACTTTTAAGCAAAATAAAATTGTACTGACAATTGTTTACAGATACAGATATAAAATACTGTATTTTCTGCATGATTTTTCAAAGACCACTGTTCTGAAGGATAAAATATCACAGTACGTTGGTTTGAAACAGCAGTGAATTATTTACATCCTTTTTATAAAAGCAGACTATCAAGAAGTCACCATTTATGTTTCTTGATAGTGTATACAATTGTGATATAATGTCAATTATCCACATTCAATGGGACTCCCTGTAAAGCTTGGGTCAAGCAAAAGTGAACTGCTGAATATGAGAGCCATATCTTCAAAAAGGATCCATTTTGGCCTAGAATGTGGGGAAAGCAGGCATAACCAGGATATCAATACAGTATATATCTACTAAAATTTATTAAGTTTTACTGATTCTGATCTTCCTTACTAAAATGGCATCTGGTTGGCTGCATCGGTTGCTCTGTCAATTAAGAGTCTGCCTTCAGCTCAGGTCATGATCCCAGGGTCCTGGGATTGAGCCCCACTATGGGCTCCCTGCTCAGCGGGGAGACTGCCTCTCCCTCACCCTCTGCTCCTCACCACCCCCCAGCTCAGGCTCTCTCTCTCTCTCTCAAATAAATAAATAAAATTTTAAAAAATAAAATAAAATAGGACAAGATATGAGAAAGTTATTTTCTTTAATTTCTAATATTGTATTTCAATTTTTATAATCTTCTTATCCTAAATACATTTCTTTATTCGAACATTCAGAACAAACAAAACAAGAAAACAAAAAACTTGCTGAACGGCATTTGAGGTCAGTTAGAAATGTAAGCCCGAGATTTATAAAGAAGAGCAAAATAACATTTTCCTCTGCCATACTGGGCAGTATTTTTAAATGCTACTATTTCTTATTGTTAAGAGGTCCTGAAACCAGTCGTTAATCACAAGGACTTTGGAGAATCACAATTTCCTATGCTAAAATTACCAACTACATTAAATAGCCGTATAATCAGCATGTGTGGAGTAAAATAGTGTGATTAATATATGTGGAGTGAAGGAAATAGCATATACAAGTGCAGGAATTATATTTAGTGAGAAGATTGATAAAACTCTGAACATTTTGGCAAATTTTATTCCACTAATATTGAGAAAATGACCCCATGAAGTGGTGGGGAGGAGAATTATAAGAACTTCCCCCCCATTCAGGTTTATGCTGAATGACAGTAATTACAGGACATAAGTTACAGTAAGAGCAAACGAAAAGCTGGTAACTGTGACATGTACAATTAATCAGGTTGACAGTGTTTTCCAAGTCTTCTATTATCTCATCAGATTTTTGTTTATTTGTTCTATCAAATATTGAGAAAGGAGTGTTGAAATTCCAACTAGAACTGTGATCCTATTTTTTTTAGGTTTTTCAGCTTTTACTTCATATTCTTAGGAACGTACACATTTATAATGATGGCTATTATGAATTGATCCATTTAGAATTATAAAAAATCATTTTTATCTCTGGTAATATTTCCTGTCTTGAATTCTACTTTCTCTTTTATTAACAGAGCTATACTGGTTTTCTTGTCATTATTGCTTCTTGTCATTATTGTGATATTTATTTTCTATTCATTTACTTTGAACCTGTTTCCTTTATATTTAGTGTGCTGCTTCTTAACAGCACAGAATTAGATCTAATTTTTTCATCTATTCTGACAAACTGAATTTAAATGTAGTGTTATAATATTGAAATTTAATATAATTTTCAAAAGTATAGGGCTTAAATCTGCCGTTTTGGCATTTGCTTTCTATTTGTTATTTCTTCTCTCGTCCTAACTTCTTTTGGATTAATTGATGATTCATTAATATTTCTTCTTTTTCTTTTTGGATTATTAACTACACTTCTTTCTTTAAATTTTTAGCGGTTGTTCTTCATTCTACAATGTGCCTTTTAAAATATCAGAATCTAGGGCACATGGGTGGCTCAGTCGGTTAAGCATCTGCCTTCAGCTCAGGTCACGATCTCAGGGTCCTGGGATCGAGCCCCGCATCTGGCTCGCCATTCACTGGGGAGTCTGTTTCTCCCTCTCACTCTCCCTCTGTGTTTTCTCTTTCTCTCAAATAAATAAATAAGATTTCTCAAAAAAAATCACAGTCTACCTTTAAATAATAAACAACACACACATATACATATATATATATGTTCATATATAACATAAGAAATATCCAGCAATATTCTTTTTAAAGTTCCATAATACATTATTATCAGTGTTGCTTTAAGAAGTCTTTTAAGGAAATTAGAACATAAGGAGACAAAAATCTTTACCATTAATGTATTTAATCCCCATGTTTGGAAGTGTCTATTTCTGTAGACCTTGGTGGACTCAATTTCCCTCAGGATATTGATTATTCTACAGCAGTAACTTCCAATACCATTTCTTCTACTATAGGGATAAAGGGGAATAATAATTCAGCTATTCACACCTAGAAATGTCTTTAATTCACCTCATTTTTTAAAAGATGTTATGATTTACTTTCCCTGCCCTCTTACCCCAAGGTGTGTCAAGCTTTTGGGGGTTTATGGCCTGTATTTTTCATTACATTTGGAAATTTATAGACATTTTTGTTTCAAATATACCCTCCAATCCCATTTTGATAATGATATTTGATATTCTAATTACAAGATTTTGAACTGATTATTCTATCCTCTATTTCAGCCTTTTAAAAAATCATTATTCAGTTTCACTTTTTGTATTTTCTATTGGAGTGTTTTCAAGTTAATTGATATTTTTCTTTTACATTGTCTAATATGTCAATGAGCTTCTCCAGTGAAGTTTTAATTTGGGAGACTATATTTTTTAACTCTTTAATTTTCACTGCATCATTTTTTATATCTTCCATTATTCACCTCATTATGTCCATGCTTTATTTTAAATTTTATGCATATTAATGATAGATGTTTAATGTCCTTATCTACTTATTCCATTATCTCTGCCATTTCTTATTCTGTTTCCATTAATTAGATATTTCTATGGCTGGACATGGTGAATTCTTTGCTATTGAGCGTCTAGGTTTTATTAGATTTCTTTTCAAAGGGTTTAAATTTCATGTTAGCAGGCAGTTTATTTATTTGTGGTCTTTTCAAGACTTGTTTTTAATTTTTGTAAGGACAGGTTTAAAATAGATTTTATTTTCTGGTGTATTTGCATCCATGACTCAGGAGTGACTTCCTTGGTACCCTTCTGTTACAAGGCCGAGGGACTCACAAATATCTCTTAATTGTAGCTTCTGGGCACTTGAATGTTTCCCAGCCCTATGTACCATCTGATAATACTTTATTCTACACAACTCCTTGGTAATTATAATTGTCCCAGCATAATGGAATTTTATCCTCTGCTTATGAAGCTTAAAATTCAGAAAAAGACTTAATGCCACCAGTGCAGATGTCTTTAAATCTTTGTCTGTATAGATTCCCTCTTTCCAGGATTCTGTCACTCAAGTGCAGACATTACAGTGTTTCTAAGTTCTGATCTCTTTCTCTTTCCTCTACTCAGAGAAACCACTGTGCTCTGTTTGGGTGTCTCCTTCACCCCTTGTGTTCAGTTCTGGAGAGCATATTCAGGCACAAAGCTAAAGAATTTGTATTAGATGAATAGTGTCCCCTCAAACTTCATACCCACTGATGTATTAGTCTGCTCAGGTTTCTATAACAAAATGTTATCGACCAGGTGACTTAAATGACAACAAATTATTTCTGATAGTTCTAGGTGGCTTTGAAATCCAAGATCAAGGTGCTGGCTGATTCATTTTCTGATGAGAGCTCCCTTCCTGACATATTGCTGCCAAAAAGGGGGCCCCTTCGTTTAATAATTCTATTAGATCAGGGCCCCACCTTTATGACTCACTTAACCATAATTACCCCATAAAGTTCCTATGTCCAAATACAGTCATTTTGGGTTTGCAGTGGATATAAACATTTAGTCTATAACAACCTGGATCCTAAGAGTGTGATTATTTGAAAATGGGGTCTTTGCAGATGTAATTAGTTAATACGAGGTCATGCTGGATTGGCCTAAATCTAATATGGCCCTAAATCCAATATGGCTGATGTTCTCTTAAGAGAAGACGTAGAGAGACTCAGACAAACAGAGAGAAGTGGGAGGCAGAAAGTGAAGTTACGCTGTCACAAGCCAAGAGACCAACAGGATCTAGAAATGCAGGGAAACGTAAGAAGGTAGGAAGAGGCAAGAAAGTTATTTCCTGGAGACTTCACAAGGAGCATATTGGACATTTTGATTGTATACTTCTGGTTTTCAAAACTGGGAAGTAGGAATTTACTATCATTTTAAGGCACTCTATGGTATTTTGTAACAGGCCCCAGGAAACTAATACACAAATATTACAAGCACCTCATTTGTTTTCTTTCTTCCCCTCAGTGATCCAAATCTTGCACAACCTAAATTTAATGTCTGAAAAAAAAATTTCTTTTCCTATGTTTTGTCCAGTTTTCTTTTTGTTTCCAGAAAGAGGACCAGAATGATACCAGTTACTCCATAATGACTGGAGACAGAAGTTTCTCTGGATATTCAGTTTTCTTCTCCCCAGGAGTATATAAGAAGAAATATTTTCTCATGCTTTAACTAACATAGTGCACTTTCATAATTTTTAATCATTACAAATTCAATATATGAAAGTTGTTTTATTTGGCATTTTCACATCATCAGTGAGACAGAGTGTGCTTTCATATGCTTGTCATTTATATATCTTTACTGCCTATTGTCTATTGAAGTCATTTATCCATCTTTCCTATGTAGTTTTTCTCATTGATCACTAAGGATTTTTTGCGTTAGATTGTTTTATGTCATGTATATATAATAATTTTTTTCTAACTTTTTTTTTAAGTTTTGCGCTTGGTCTATGCAAGGAAAATATTTTATACAGCAAAACTTACCAATCTTCATTTTTTCCTTATAAGATACATGCCTTGAATATAAAAGTTTTGTTCATTAAAAAATGTCATCTGTGGAGTTCTTTTTACAATTTTTTTGTTTTTTGGTTTGGTTTGGTTTGGTTTTTAAAGGATATAGAAGTTTATTGAATGCACTGCAAGGGAGTGGTGGGCAGGACAGCAGAGGAGAGGGTGTCACCTGTGTTTTCTATGTAACACTTACAGTTCAAATTCAACATATAAAACTTTGATACAGTTGGAAATTACCTAATATAAAAAACAACAGCTACTTCTGTTTATTTACTTTACAATTAAGTAGCCAGCTTTCCCAACCCCATTTTTTTTGAGAAATCTGTCTTTTCCCTCTGATCTCATGTAATTTGTCTCATTATTAGTGAAACCACATACTTTATCAGCTGAACTAAATCTTTGCTGATTTGTCTTTGCATATTTTTTGGACATGTTATATGCTGTCTGTTGCCTTTCTCATTGATTTATAAAACCTTTGAATATATTAGGAGTATTAATCTTTTTATTGTTCTTTATAAGGTAATCATGTCACTTGCTTTTATTTACGTTAATACATCTATTTTCTGCACAGCTTCACTTTACGTAGTGGAAATCATCGTGCTTTGCATGCTTGTCCAGCAATGTTCCTTTTTCTGAAGTTCACCCCTGCTATCAGCCCTTAATGAACAAGCACAGTAATTATATGGTATAGAACTAGATGTCTTTGGCATAAATTCAATGTCATTAGAGCCCAACATGGATACCCTGTCCATTCAAAGCCTTCGAAAAGGCAACATTAAAATAGAGAAAAGTAGAAAAGAAGAGACTCCATGAGGAAACAGCAAATCAAAATCCTCGTTATTCTTCAATGAAGACAGAGAAAGACATTGTCTAGAAATCACCTAGCCATTCTGGAGGATAAAGAGAGTGATTTCCTGACATTTATGTTTCCCTAAGTTCTATCCTTTATTTCTGCATCTCATTTTTATAAACTTTTCCTTTACCCTTTTATTAATTTTTATTTCAAATTTGAAAATTTCTCTGAATTCCTCTGTTTTGCAGCTATAGTCATGGTCGCCACATGTATTTATAAAGTGTGTGCTCTGTCCAAGGGAATCTGGCCAAGGAAATTGGAGACTAAATACATACTCTGTGCAATAGAACTTGTCCTCGTCGTGGGAAAGGTTGATACATTTAAAATTTTACATAAAAGTTTTGTATAGAGTAGCTAGTGATGGACATGATTAAATGAGCTTTGGTTGAAATGAAAATAAATATGAATAATGAATCATAATGAAGTGAGAATAGTGAAAAATAGTAAAAAACCAAACTGGTTTGCAAAGAATCCACTCTATGTTTTACGGTGAGAAAGGAGCTTTCTATTAAATCACTTCTGTTACTTTATACCCCTTGCCTAGAGAAGGTGAGAGATTAGTGACATTTGTAGACAACTATAAGAATCTATGACTGTGTGTCATTTACACTAGAATTCAAAAGAGAAGAAATTCCTGCATTTCTGGCTGGATGTCCATAGGTAAAAGTTGACAATGACACAAAACTATGAAGTCCCATTTGTCTAAAGTAGAAAGGGAAACTATTGAAGGACAACTACTGGGTTCTAAATGGGGTAATTAACCAGGTACGTTTTTGACTGACAACAGTCAAAATTTGTGTTGCATGAGTGTTTTGTGATTGAAATGCACTGTTTTTTTAACAACAGGGAAGTTGACAATTGTAATGGGGATGTGAGGGAGATATAAGAGATTCTGGCATCATGAGTCCTTATAGGATATTTCCTTTAGACTCAATTTTCCTCCTCTTAGCTCACTCTGACCCAGTGATGTTCACCGTCATTCTAAAGCTGAGGAAGGATGGAGAATGGGGTGGGGGGTGATATACAAATGTTCCCTGCATCTTGTCTCTTTCATTAGTTTCTAAATAGGAGCCTGATACAAAGACTATTAAGTGAATAATAGTGTAGGAGGATGAAACCCTGTGCCACATTATTTCTAAGCAACATAAGCTTATGGGTCACTTCCCTTCTGTACCAGACGCAACTGTTTAGAACAGGTAAGTCTAACTGTGCCAAGGATGGGGCAAGTGAATGGAACATGGCAGGACCATACCTGGTCTTGGTTTTAACATTAGTTCCCAAGTATGAATCTGACAGAAATTTCCCTGAAGCTTCAAGAAGGTCACATTGCCAGGAGACCCTATGACCTATTGAATAGGTATATCTCTGCCTATTCAAACATCCACAGCATGAAATCTTGTTCCTCCAAAAATGAGGTCAGCAGTGCTTTGCTTAAAATATCTTGCTACATCACAACAGTTCCATGCAAGTGAATCACTGATTTGTTGAGATTGTTGAGATGAGACATTTTAGTCGCCATTAATTGTCATAGCAGGAATTCTGAATATGGAGATCGTTACCTGGTAAGTATGTGAACACTGAAGTTCTGTGGTGGTAGTTCGCAATTACCTGATGATCCAGCAGTGGCTTTTCTCAAACACTTATTGCCTCTATAAGTTCCTAGTTCAGAGGAAGTGATATCTCTGATATTTTTGTTCCAGAAATTGAAATATGGCTGTATTTTGGAGAATTCTATTTATTGTACTTTGTTTCATTTTGTTTTTGTTTGTTTGTCTGTTGTTATTGTGGTTCAATTCAACTACTTTTATGCATAGTCCATGTTGACATCATTTAATCAATAGATAACAAAATGAGAATTTTGTAAACCTCATACTGTCTCTCATAAGTATTGTGAAATCTGAGAGAAATGGCCCCATGACACCAAATCCATATTTAGAAGGGGCATAAGATAGTGTGTTACCTCTCATTCAGAAAGTCTAAATGCTATGGTGATTACATAAATTAGAGTTGGTCAATATAGACAGGGCCTTTGAGGACTACATGTATAAACATACAGTTACATGTTTCAGGTGGGAAAGATGTGAAATGTAGTAGATATGTTTAAAGTATTTTATCTAAGTTAAATGTGCATTTGACTACATGTATCAAGCTTAAATAGAGTTCAGAACAGTTTGTTTAAACAAATGGGGTTTATTTTAAACAAAAGCCCAGAGGTGGATAGTTCTGAGATAATATGGTTCTAAGATAATACAGATAATAGTAATATGGATAATATATTTACTTTACCTTTGCCAGAAATGTGTCATGTGCCTGTCACTATCTGCAAAAATCTTTAGAAAGTTGACTTTATTTTCAGTACAACCTAAAAAAAAAAAAAGGAAAGAAAATGAAAAAGAAAAATAGAATTTGGTCACTATAGTAAAAGAAAAGATGGAACATTGTTTAGATGTTTTGCTGTATTTTTTAACAATCGCTTCTCTGTGAGAACTATTTGTTCTATATCACTAAACAGTGCAGAGTGCATTAGTTTAGGGCATCAGAGGTCTAACTATGATGCCACCTAACACAAGGAATAAACATCATATTATTCTTTACAGAATATTTCTTTTAACAAATCAAAAAGAGACTGCAAATTTTGTGAGTCAGACTGCAAATTAAAGTAGTGCTAGGCTGGGAGACAGCACGTAGCCAGTAAGATTATTTGTCAAAAAAATATTTCAAAAGGGTAAAATATTGAGAGAGTAGAAGCTCTAATGCAGAAAGCGATACGGAGTAGCCGTGTTTGCAGAGCAGAGACGAGTAACTATATCATCCCCAAGAAAGAGGGGACGTGGGCACTACAACATACAATTTCAGTGTACCTGTTGTGGTTAATTTCTATGACGTTAGTTTATCAAGTAATTATTTAACCATATTCTTCAGGTATTCGAGAATTGTATTTGGCCCATTTGTTAAATATCAATTTCATGTTAATTTATAAAATATACTTATTGTTTACTAGGTTCTTCAATTTTTTTCTTGCTTTGATTTTCTTATTATCATGCCTATTTTAAACATAACGTTTTCTATTATACAATCGAAAAAGGCATTGGATCTTCACCCATTCCTCATTTTCAAACTATAACAAAGTGTAGCTATTTGGGTATTTTTCCCAGTTTAAAAAAAAAGGAGGTTCTTGTGTCAATTTATTAAAATTCTCAAAATTAACTTATTGGAATGTCCTAAAATTCATCAATAATTTTAGAAGGGGAATGAAAAAATTAAAATTGAATTTCCCCTCATAAAAATTAACTCAAAATGTGGGCGCCAGGGTGGCACAGCGGTTAAGTGTCTGCCTTCGGCTCAGGGCGCGATCCCGGCATTATGGAATCGAGCCCCACATCAGGCTTCTCCGCTATGAGCCTGCTTCTTCCTGCCCACTCCCCCTGCTTGTGTTCCCTCTCTCGCTGGCTGTCTCTATCTCTGTCGAATAAATAAATAAAAAATCTTTAAAAAAAATTAACTCAAAATGGATCATAGACCTACATGTAAACTTCAAAACTACAAAATTCCTGGAAAATATATAGTATAAAATCTAAATAACCTTGAGTATGGTGATGACTTTTTATATACACCAATGGCACAATCCACGAAAGAAAGAATAAATAAACTGGATGACATCAAAATTAAAAATTTCTGCTATGTCAAAGGCAATGTCAAGAGAATGAGAGATAAACCACAGCCAGGGAGAAAATATTTGCAAAAGACATATCTTTTAGAAGACTGTTATCCAAAATATACGAAGAACACTTAAAATTTAACAGTAAGAAATGAATAACCTGAATTAAGATTGTGAGCTATTGATTAGAGATTAATATTCTCTATGATGTTAAGAAACATAATTTGTTGGGGCGCCTGGGTGGCACAGCGGTTAAGCGTCTGCCTTCGGCTCAGGGCGTGATCCTGGCGTTATGGGATCGAGCCCCACATCAGGCTCCTCTGCTATGAGCCTGCTTCTTCCTCTCCCACTCCCCCTGCTTGTGTTCCCTCTCTCGCTGGCTGTCTCTATCTCTGTCAAATAAATANAAATAAAAAAAATCTTTAAAAAAAAAAAAAAAAAAGAAACATAATTTGTTAAAGGTGTATATAATACACATATTCTTAAATTTATTAAATGAATCTTAAACATATATATTCTTTTACATATTAGATAATATGTAATATTTATGTATCTTTCTATTCTAATACTTTTAAGAGGAATCCTTAAATATGCACTCATATACCAACATATTTGATTCTCTGTTGTCATGCACATACACATTGTGGATTGCCATGTCTTCTTGGGGAATTGACCCCTTTCTTGTTGTGTAATGTCCTCTTCTCCTTGCTAATTTTCCTTGCTCTGAAGCTCACTCTGTCTGCAATTAGTATAGAGATTCCAACTTTGTTTTGATTTCGTGTTGGCATGAAATACCTTTCTCTATTTACTGTTAATCTACACGTGTCTGCATATTTAAAGCGGGCTTCTTGTAGAGCACATGCAGTTGGGTCTTACTTTTGAGCCATTCTGATAATCTCTATCTTTTCATTGATGCCATGGATTTTTGAATTTCTCAGTCGTTATTGCTTCAAAACATTTCTTTCGTTCCTTTTCTCTTTCTTCCCCTTCTGGTGTTAGCATTATCATATGGTACATCTTTTGCACTCACCCCACTCATTGTTCTTGGATACGTTTCTGTCTTCCTTTTTTTCCCCCCCTGCTCTTTTTCTTTGTTTTTGGTTTGGAAGTTGCTATTAGCATCATGTGAAACTCAGAATCTTCCTTCAGCAATGCTTAGTCTAATAATGAGCCCATCAGAACATTTTTGTCATTTCTCCTACAGTGTTTTTTATTTCTATAATTTCTTTGTGATGCTATCTTAAATTTCCATTTCTTTCTTTTCTTTTTCTTTTTTTTTTTTTTTTTTTTTTTTTTTTTTTTTTTTTTTTTTTTTTTTTTTGCATTACACATATTCTTGCATGTTGTCTGATTTTTCCATTATGGCCCTTAACAAATTAAGCACGGTTATTGAATGTCTGGTCTGATAATCCAACATCCTTGGCATATGTAAGTATGGTTCTGATGATTGTTATCTCTTTGAACTTTATTTTTTGTTTCTTACTTTGCATTGTTATTTATTCCTGATAGCTCTACACGATGTACTGGGTAAAAGGAATTCTGGTTAATAGGCCTTTATTGATGTGGTTTTAAGGTATGTTGGGAGGAGAAACATTCTCTAGTCCTAGGACTAGGTTTCAGTTTTTTACTGAGCCTATATTTCTGCTCTGTGACCTTCCAAAGTGCTTCCCAAACTCCATCCCCCTGCCCATGCCCCTGCTTAGGTGGGATAGGGCAGCTGTCAGGGGCTATACTTGCTCACCCAAGCTGGTGATATTCTGATAAAACCCTTTAGGTCAGGCTCTGAGAAAATAGCTTCTCTTCAGGGCAGGCCGTGCTAAGAACAGAGTCTGGGCATGTATCAGAATAGCTGCTTTTCCCTCTCCCTGCAAAAACTGGGGGCTTTCCCTCTGATCTTCACTATGAGAACCTGGTAGGGGTCCTAGAGGTAAAACTCACACAAGTGCAGGGAATTCTTTCTGTTGTGGACCCCTCTAGCGGTGGGATAGCTCTCAGATCTATGCCTGGAGTCTTCAGCAATTCACAAATGACTGTCAGGTTTCCTCCCCCGTCCTGATTCCCACAGAGGTTTCTGCTCATGGGTCTCTGCTCCAGTAAACTGTGATTCCCTGTGTCTCCCTCTCCAATTTTGGGGGTAGCTGTTTGTCCTTGTGACCTCAATTTTCTGACAGGTCTGAGAGAAGCTGTTGATTTTCAGTTTGTTGAACATTTTTACCGTTGTTTGGAATGATGACTTCCAAGCTCTTTATATGCTGGATCAGAAACTGGAAGCCTGTTTTTTCTTAATGAGCCTCTAAAACATGAATGTGTTTCTTAAATGAGTTCACAGTATTTATTTATTTATTATTTTTTATTTATTTTTATTTATTTATTTATTTATTTTTTTAGAGAGAGAGAGCAAAAGAGGGATAGAAGGAAAGGGAGAGAGAGAATCTCAAGCAGGCTCCACGCCCAGTGCAGAGCCAGACACATGCACTCGATCTCACAATCCTGAAATCATGACCTGAGCTGAAATCAAGAGTCAGATGTTCAACCAACCGAGCCACTTAGGTGCCCCGGTCAGTCCACAGTATCTTGTAAACATGTCCTGTCATATGCTCTGTAAACCATACAGAAAGGAAACACACAGTAAAATTTATTTAAAAAGACATGTATCCTTTAATACACCAATACCTCCTTTAGAGCCATCCCATCTTACTCTACTAAAGCATAGCCACAGGGAAATATCTTTAAAATACGATTATTGAGATTATAGTGATCACCTTGGCAAAGTTTAAATTCAAATATTCACAACTTCCATATACCTAAACTTAGTCCAACAATTGTTTTGTTTATAACACATATGAATTTGGCACATATACAAACACACACACATACACACACACGATTTATGATACTAAGTTTTAAACTTGGATTATCTTAGTTTGGTGTTAGTTTAATTTTATGAAGAGATTCGAAGATGATAAATTAAATCTACTTCATTTGCATATTATTTAATTTTAAGTGCAGATATATAATTATATGCTAGTGATTTAAATATCCAGCAAATTAATGCTACCTATAATGTCTCTAATTAAATGCTTAGTGATGGCATGTTCTAAGAGGTGATGTGGAAAGGGTATAGCAAGTTGGATCAGTGTCTGGGAGGGACATGGCAGCAAATATGGCTATGTTTAGCATACTTCTTGACCATTGTGTCAGAATTACAATGGGAAAAAAAGATGTAATAATTAGTATCTTTTACCTATAAGCAAAACATGTAATTGTTAAGTCCACAAAGAAGTGGATTTATTGAAGCTACTTTGGGTGGAGCAGTCTCTCTTTTTCACTCTCTCTCACATACCTCTTTATCACAGGTTATCTCCTTACTTACTTCTCCCATTCCTCTTCTACTATTGACCGGCTTGACCTTTCTTCTGTTCCCTATGTATTTCTTACTACCTAAGACCTGCTTATTCATACCTGTTCCCTTATAAATGTATCTCACCACGACCCTCCATGGGATTGACTCTAACACCCACTTTTTTTTTTGTCCTGTTCATTCTATTATGTACAGCTCTAATTGTTAAACGTGTCATGTGATTCATATTTTCCAGTTTCAATCATGAGCACAGAATATCTTTTACCTAGATTAATTTTGGTACTCAGTTATGTCATATATTTTGTTAATCTACATAATTTATTCTTGAATCACAATTCAGCTTCCAGTCAAATCAGCAATCATCATAGCGTTGACTTTTCAGGTAAGAGGTTATGAGGATTGAACTAAAATGTTGCCAGAGAAGATGGAACAAAGCAGAGGGGACACTTGTGATAGTGACCTAACATAAGAAGGGCTTGCTCTTTGATTGAAAAGTAGGATGTTTATATCAAAGATGGTCAATGATGTCTTTCTTTCTTTTTTCTTTCTTCTTTCTTTCTTTCTTTCTTGTTCTTTTTTCTTTCTTCTTTCTTTCTTCCATTTTTCTTTCTTCCTTCCTTCCTTTTTTTCTTTCTTTTTCTTTCTTTCTTTCTTTCTTTCTTTCTTTCTTTCTTTCTTTCTTTCTTTCTTTTCTTATAGCCCAGCATATGGAACTTCCTTTTGCTATAGACTCAGACACGAGAATAGATTTGGTGCAAGAGGTTGAAATACAGTTCAGTTTTAGACTTACTAAATTTGTGGTCCTATTAAACATCCAAATTGACCTGCCAAGCAGGCAGATTTCACCAGTAGAGATTTCAGATATGTATTTGAAGTCAAGCACGTAAAGTATTATTTCAAGTCATGGAAAGGGATAAAAAGGGAGAGTAGAATTTTTTTTTTTAAAGGTGCAAAAACTAGACATAAGGGGCTCTTAAATTTAGGGAGAAGAAACATCCAGAACTGGGGACTGAGACTAAAGGCTCACCAAATTCCCAAGGAAATCAAGAATGCAAAGAAGAAGATAGCCATCTGTGCTTCAAAGTTCTGGAATGTGTAAAGTAATGAGAATACAATATTCTTCATTGAAATTGAGAACATAGAGATCATTGATGACCGTGCAATGTGCAGACAGGATTGCAGTGTGCTACAAGTGAACCAAAGTGAGAAATTAGAGATAATACAGCATTGCAGTTTTTTAAAAGAGTTTTTCTGTGAAGGGGAGCAGATAAAAGAGCTCATATTTGTTATGATGCTTTTAGCTGCTAGTAACAGAAACACCAACTAAAAGAGGCTTAATATAAAAAAAAAATTAAAGGAAGCTCAAGAACTAAGGGAAACACTATTTTGAAACAGAATCCTGGAAGGAGAGTGTCTACAGAGTGGCAAATTAATGGCTGAAACGCTGAGACCCAAGACAAACTTGTTCTCATATTCTATTGACCAGATCTGTGGTTCTCTGCTTGTTACATTGGTGTTTTTCATTTAATGGGGTTGCATGCATTCATGCTAATGAGATTAACATGTATTGATTTTTTCACTAAGGCATTCTAGGTCCTAAGGATACTGTGATGGCAAGTCCCTGACATCATAGAGCATATATTTTTTCTAAGATTTATTTATTTATTTAAGGTAGAGAGTACACGTGAGCAGGGGAAGGGTAGAAGGAGAAGGAGAGAAATCCCCAAACAGACCCCTGCTAAGCATGGAGCCAGACCAGGGTTCCATCTCAAGACACTGAAAGCATGATCTGAGCCTAAACCAAGAGTTGGACTCTCAACTGACTGAGCCACCCAGAGGCCCCTAAACCATATTTTTAAGGGGTGGCACAACTTATTTACAAATAAAAATACTTAAAATTTTAAAAGTGTTTTTGGAGAAAATAAAACATTGCAATGTGATAGACAATTCCTAGGGTAGAGGGAGGAGGTTGCTTTAACTCGAATAGCTTTGAAAGGTCTCATTAATAAGGTAGCATTTGATCTGAAACCAAAATCATGGGGAGTGAGTATGTATAAAAAGAACTGGGAAGAAAACATTCAAGGCAAAAAAGCAAGCAATAAATTTGAAGTTATGTCTGACTTTCTGGGTTTATTGAATTTCTGTGATGATCAAAGCAAGAAAAAAGATCATTTTTACATGAATGTTTTTATATGAAAAATAAAGTTAAGCTTAGTAGGAGATGACATCAGAGGGATAAAAAGTATTTAAAACCTGTAGAATATATTAGAAAATAGAAAGGAATTGAAAGGTTATCCTAATTAAAATGAGAAACCATTGGCAAGTTTTAAGCATGAGAATGTTATACTGTCACTCATCTTTTTAGAAGGTCACTCCATCTCTTTTGTTGGATTGTAGGAGCTAAGAGTGGATGGTGAGTTTTAGTTCTCCAAGAGAGAAATGATGATATCTTGATCTAGGTAGGTAGTAATGGAAGAGTTGGGATCTTGACTATATTCACAATATTTTTGAAAAATCTTATGACACTTATTTGGTTGTATTTGGGATGTGAGAGAATGATCACAATTGAATATGATTCCTAGGTTTTGGTATTGGGCAGGAAGATGGTTGATAATTCCCTTACCAGAGAAGGGAATGCATGGAGAAGAATAAATTTGAAAAAGGTGGTCAGAAATTACCTGCTAGAGGGGCGCCTGGGTGGCTCAGTCGTTAAGCATCTGCCTTCGGCTCAGAGCGTGATCCTGGAGTTCTGGTATCGAGCCCCACGTCAGGCTCTTCCGCTGGGAGCCTGCTTCTTCCTCTCCCACTCCCTCTGCTTGTGTTCCCTCTCTCGCTGGCTGTCTCTCTCTGTCAAATAAATAAATAAAATCTTAAAAAAAAAAAAAAGAAATTACCTGCTAGAATAGAAAATTGATAATGAGGGTAGAAAGAAGGTCTATGGAAGGAACCGAAGTCTTCACAAGATCAGAGAGAATGTTTTCGTGATGGTAAATTGAATACTTCTACACAATTGATTTGGAGGGGGAGGGGATTTGACGAGAGAAGAGAAAATTCAATACTCTTACCCCAGAAAATCAAAACATAACTTAGTAAGGCCATCCAGTTGAAACTGCTGCGGTGGGGTATAGCCATTTGAGGTTTGTGCAGTTCATCTTAAAGCAGAACTAGCATGGAACATTCTATAGAAGATATTTATTATCAACTGGCACTGAAGTGTTCCCAGTTATTTAGGATGGAGAAAGATGCTAGGACAGGGATTACACATATTCTGAAGGAAGTATGGCAACGATTCTAGACAAGGGAGTTTAAACTGAGGCAGGTGAGTTTAGAAGGGATGTGTGGATAGTAGGATCAGTGCAGTAAATTCATTGGAAGACCCACTGAAGTTCGATAATTATACAAGTAAGTATGCAAGAGCTAGGAGGCTGGACAAATTGGAGGCAGAAGTTGGTGCATAAGGTATTTATAATAAGTGTTTTCAGAAGTAATTGTTCTTAGTCAAAATGTACAAGCTGATTACATAAAAGATAATACCAATCTGAAGAATTGCTTTATTTTTGTTAAACAAAGCTGTAAGAAATCTGAATTTAATTATTTTATACTTTTATCTTTTGCTTGTCACATTTCTTACAACTTCCTTTGGGCCTAGACTTATTTTATCTCCATTTTGTCTTACTTAAATATCCTTAAGTTATCTGAAGGTGAGCTGTAGCCTAAAACATGATTGTGAAAATAAATGAACAAAGCAAGGGTGAAAATGTCAAGGAACTCAGCCTCTAAAGCGTTAAATGGATCATACAATTGATTCTGATACTTTCAGGGTTTCAACAGAAATCAGAGTGCATTGGAAGACAAGGTCAATATTCAAATTGCCCATAAGAATAAAGGGAATGCTGTAGGTGAAATTGATATAGGAAGGAGACTGTATAGTTGAAAAGCTATAAAAGAGCAGGAGGTTTTACCCACGTGTTCCAACTTCTGTCCTTAAGGTATGTGGAGTGTGATGGAGATATGCTTTCTATACGGGTTCCCTTAGAGAAGATCAAGACACCACTTCCACTTAGTGGAAGTGATATTTTTACAAAAGGTTTGGAAGACAGTTTTGTCAAACATAGAGGGAGTTCAAGATGGACAGCAGACAGTTTGCTAGGGAAGGATAGGGAAATGGATGGCAAAAGATAAGACAATGTGTAAAACACTATGAGGGAGAGAGTTTAAGTGATAAAGGATATATAAGAAGGCTTGATCTTCAGGAAGTAGCTAGAATATATAAGTGTTATATGATGAATCTGGGCAAAGAAGTTTCGTACTGTTATGACAAATACCACGCTTAGGGGGTAATGTGACTTGAGATATTCATTGTTTCCTGGCCTATACGGTGGAGCCGAGGCAAAGGAAGAGTTTATTCAGTCATAACACAAAAGTGGAAGACTAAAGCCCAACATAAAATTTGGCTTGAATTTGCCCACCAATGACAAACTCTTAAATCAGATTAAAGAAAAAAAATCAGCTATATATTTTATAATAAAAATACATCAATTTAAAGGTAAAGCAAAGTGAAAATGGCATGGGGTAGTCAAATATACATCAGACAAATGCAAATAAATTTGTGAGGTTGGTAATACAAATACCCAATAATGTGGAATGAAGGCACAGCAGCCTTTAAAGAAAATCCCAGGAGTGTTTTGCTAAACAAATTTCCATACTCTGAGAAAGGCAGACCAGCTGTAAATCTTAATGAACCAAAGATAATAGTAGTGGAATACATAAAGCAAAATTCTTAAACTACAAAGATAAGGTTGTAAAGCCACAACGTAATAAGTGGTTGTGATATATAGCTTCCAGAGGTGATTGATGAGGTAAATCTAATTGAAGAATCATTTATGAGCTTTAAGTAGCATAACCAACTAGGTTTATTAAGTAACACTGTCTTAGACATTGGACTTTATATAGAAGCTTTGTACTTTCAGTGTTTGGAAAAGTTCACAGAAAGAGGGATTTTGTTATTCTATTGTAAGATATAAATTATCACAGCATGTTTAGAAAACAATTCAACAAAGAATATATACACCTTTAAGGTACTAATTACATTTTGAGGATTCTCTTACACAAGTAAAAGTGAAATCCATGTGTGTATTGTTATTACAATAAAAATTGGAAACTAATGTGGTAAAGGGATATGTTTAAATCATTGAAGTCCATGTAACCATTAAAAAAATGAAAAGAATGTGATGGATTCTCAATGGAGGAAGATTGACTTGGAAGAATTTCAAAATATTTTCAGGAAAAATGAACCACATTTCAGACTAAAATGGTTACCATGTTCTAATTTTTTTCATTTTAAAAACTCTCCTTGGATGTGTGTTTGAATGGCGTACTTACAGAAACATAACACTTTGTTAAATACATCCCAGATGTTTAAGAGTTGAACTCATGGGGTTAGAATTGGCAGTGATGAGTAGAAGACTTTGAACCTTTGGAGTTGTAGACAGTATGAAGACGGAAGAGCCGCAGGTGCCGCTGCAGCTCTCGCAGTAAGTGGTAAGTATTTGTAAAGTATTTATTCAAGTATAGACTCACTGCCTAGAAGCAGAGAATCAAGCCTCCTTCCCACTTAACTTCAAGTCCAAGATCCCAAGGCTTATTTTAAAGACAGTCTCATTTTCAGAGTCAATCTAACAATTCTGGAAAACAAGAAGTAGAGTTCTTACTATAAAAAATTATGTGGTGACACATTTTCTACGCTTCACAAGATGAGTCCCTTTGGAGTTTGTATAAATGATTTAAACAATCCTCACAAAGTCTCTTCATGCTTTCAGATTATGTGCTTGCAGCCCAAAACTTTCATCCGTAGAAGGAAAATAAAAGAAAGATAGGGTTCCTTCCTTTTCAAAGGATACACAGCTCATGACACTCTGATAGGAAAAGGAAAGTAAATAGAACTTTACATTTTTGTATTACTAATTTAGCTTAACTTCAAGAGAAATAAAAATTTTAAGTATAAATTAACCTATTTTAAAATATCGAATGATGAAATTTTGATCAATTAAAATATAAAATCTTTTTAAATATTAAAAACATGATTCTTGATTTTGAATGCTTTCAGCCTGTCAAACAATATTATTACATATATATACATATATATATATTTTATATATATTAAGTTATTTAACTCTCATAATCCCCATGAAGAAGCTGAGGCATGTAAAAACTCATCATGTTGCCCAGGATCACATATGTACTAAATGGAGATGATTTCAGACCTCATGTAGTTAGGCAAACATATTGGTAACTGCCAAAAGGTTTTAATAGTTTAAATAAAACACCTTAGGGATTTCTTTTTTTTTCTAAGATTTATTTTATTTATTTGAGAGAGAGAGCGCACAAATGGGAAGAAGGGCAAGGGAGAGGATCTCAAGCTGACAACAAATGATGAAAAGGATTGTAACAGGCAAAAAACCAAACAAAAACAAAACAACAAACAAAAGACGAAAAAACCCACTGTATTAATATAAATATCAAATAAAATATAATTCAATACAACTGATTTAAAAAGTGACAAAGAGTGACATCTCTTATCATAATGTTTACAGTCCATCAATCAGATACAGTAGCTGTGAATTTTTATTAACAACACAACAAGCTCCAGGAACACAAGACCAAATCTGAGTAAACGTAAGATAATACTAACAAATACAGTACTACAGCAGATGAATTTAATATACACCTCCTGGGAATCAGCAAATCACAAAAATAGTAAGAAGAGAAAGAGTATTTGAAATACAGCTAAGAAGTTCTCTTTAGAATATACCTTTAAGGAAAACTCTATACTTTCCAAAAATAAATTTTGCACATGTCTCAATCGCTACCCACAAAACAATATAATCAGAATTATGATGAAAAAAATATCATACACAGATACACAAACACATTTACATGTAACATGTTAAAAATACGTTTCCAAATGACTCAAGCTAATGAGGAATTAAAATTATGCAAGATAAACAACAAAAAGAACACTGCTCATGAACATTGATAGGATTTATCTAAATTGTCACTAAGGGAAATACATAATATTAAACTATATTCATACACATTATTTAAAAAATTGTAAAATAAGTTATCTAAGCTATCATATAAAGAACCTAAATAACAAGTTCAAACAAAGTAAAATACAAAGTAGAAAATTAGTAAGGATCCCCCCAAAAAGATGTTGAAAAATTGACAGAATTGAATAAAACAAAAAAAATTATTAAAAAATCTGTGAAATAAGTAAATCACAATTTCAAAATATAACATGTATCCTCAATTCTGCGTTTCTCCTTACCCTGATTTATTTTCATAGCATTTTGCACATTCTAACAGCTACATGCATTAAAAATTTTTATATTAGGATTTATTTCTGTATTTCACCACTAAAACATTAGCTCTATAAGAAAAAGTTTGTGTGTATGTGTGTGTGTGTATGTGTTTACTGATATATTGTCTATAACAGTGTCTGGCATGCAATATGCATTCAATAAATATTTTAGGAATAAAATAAATAATTATTTGCAATATGATAGAATATAAGAAATAAATGTACAAAAGAGATATCTGTGTACCTAAATATTTTTTAATTGATGTATAATAGAAAAAAATGTCTGGGATAAAACTCACCAGTTAACACAAATTATGTCTAATGAAAAATGGTAAAGTTTGAATGAGTTTAAATGTCTTAACTACATATGGTGACAGATGGTAACCACGCCTATTGTGGTGAGCATTGCATAATGTCAAATCACTATGTCGTACACCTAAAACTAAATAACATTGAATGTCAACTATACTGCAATTGAACATAAAAGGTCTTTACTCTTTACTCATATTCTTTGAACACATGGAATTGTGGGTAAAGAGGTCTTTGCTGTTTACTTTGTGCTTTTCTGGCAGTTCACATTTTAGTACATTTTAATAAAGTATCAAGGACATGGATAATTTGGTACCGGACAACCCTAAACCAGTTGTATTATCTGTAAACTCTTTGAAAATGCTCAGTGAGTGGGGTATGAAATTTAAACTGTCTTCTACTGGTGATATCATATGCATTGAGCTGTGACAGCTTCCTCCCAAAGGAATAGCTTCACCTAATTTGTACAAAGGACAGGAGTGACCCTGCTAACAGATATAATGGATGATGAGAACGGTCAAAGGATACAAAGTTTCAGTTATGCAGGAAGACTAAGTTCTAGAGATCTAAGGTACAGTGAGACTATAGCCAATAATATGCAACCGTATACTTGAAGTTTGCGAAGTAGTTCCCCTGAAGAGTTCTCACCACATGCACAAAAGAATGATACTGTATGAGGTGATGGATGTGTTAATTAGCTTGATTGAGGTTATCACTTCACAATGCATATGGATATTAAAGCATCACGTTGTACACTTTAAATGTACATGCCTTTTATTTGTCAACTATACTTCAATAAAACCGAGGGCAGAAGGTGTTATGCTGAGTGAGACTTCATAGACAAGAAAAACCAAAAAATACATATTATTAGGTATACATGACTGAGTGAACAAAACAGACCACACTGTGGGCTAGAGGCCAAAACTCAATATATTTAAAATAATAAAAATAAAAATAAACAAGAAATCATTATCAAAAATGGATCTGGACAATGCCTACCTCTGTAGAAATAAAACAGCACACTTTCAAATAATCCACAAATAGAAGAGAATGCCACAAGGGAAATTATAAAACATTTTGATATGAGTGAAAATGAAAGCATCATATATTAAAATATGTGAGGTGCAGCTAACACAGTGTTTGGAGGGAAGTTTATAGCATAAAATATTTATATTAAAAGAAGACAGCCTCGAGTCAATGATTTTTACTTCCAGTTAGATAATCATGATAAAAGAAAGTGAATTAAACATAAGTGGCAGAAATCAATGAAACAAAAGAGATACACAGCAGAGATAATTAACGAGTTAAAGATATTTCTTAAAAATACCAATAAAAGTGATAAACTTCTAGCCATAATCATCAGAAAAACAAAGATACGGATTTCCAATTCTAGAAATGAAAGAGAGGATATAATTTCAGACTTTATAAATATTAAAGGATAATACAGGGAATATTATGAAGAACATTATATCATTAAACCTGATAACTTTAAATTCATAGAAAAACTTCTTGAAAAGCAATTATTACCAAAGCTCAATCAGGAAGACATCGGAAATCTAATAACATGATATCTAATAAATAAATTATATTTGTTATTAAAAACTACCCAACCAGAATTCTGTATGCTAGATTGGAAACAGAGATATAAGTTCAGTTTTTAATATGTGTATATTTAAATGTGTGTATACACAACACACCCCTACACATACATACATGTACACATACATGCATATATATACATACATGTATTACATATATATTCACACACATACATATACATATAGAAAATATGTATACATACACACAGATAAAACACATATGTGTCTGCATATGGCTTAGTCTACATCCTTCCATTTCATAGCACTGTCTGATTGGAGAGGTCAGAAGAAGATATATCTCAGGAGCAAAGAGCACACCTAACATATATAGACATTGGTTTCCCAATATTATCCTCCATTAAAAGCAGCCAGGGGTCCTTGGAGAAGTTGTTATCCTTAGAAAGAGGCAGGGAAAACCAAAATGTATTTTCTTGATATACATATACAAATAAGGATGTGGAAAAAAATATCTTATCGTTTTTGAAGAGGTTTATAGTAAGGTCAAAAGGAACCAAATTCAAAAAGCTACCAAAGGCCAAAACTGGAAAATTCCAAGATAAAAAATATAATAATAATAATATTGAATTATAACCCAAGGAATAAAATATATATCCATAGATTCATTACAATATAAATAAATGTTTGAATAAATAATTTAGTAGGAGTGGAAAAAAGCCAGCTCACCCATTTAAAAGAATTCCAACTTAAAAATGTGGAAACAGAAAAATAGAAAATTGCCATTAGAACACCTGAGTAATAAATACTGCAGAGAAGACCCAGGAATGCTAAAATTAATGGTGAAGCTTGAGGAGAAAAAGGAAATTGCACAAAGCATCTCCCCAAAACCCTCATTAATTTCTATAACTGTTAACACATGAGCCCACATTCTTTGACTTCTCCCTCAAAGAGGTGGAGTTTTATATCCTAATTCTCAGCATGAGTGTGGGCTGTAATTAGTGGCTCATTTTGAAGGAATATTGTAGGGGAAAAATGGTAATGTTACAGTAGAGAAACCTGGAAGACCCAACTTTAACTGATCAAAGTTAACGTCATCAGTAGAAAGATCCATTTATATTCTGTATCCTTTGATATGGTCCAACAACCTCTAAAATATTTTCTCAAATATTCATAAAATCAGTCTAACCACCAGTAAATATCATGCAAACCCATAATATGGAGGTGATATTATGGTTTATAATTAGAAATATGTAATTGATCTCTGTCCTTATTTCTGGCACGGGAGCTCCTAAAACCCTTGGAATTTCCTAAGTAATAAAAGCAATAAAAAAGCTCCTTTTGTTATTTTAATGAGGTGCCTTTTGGAAAGTACCACTGGAACCAACCATGGGATTAGAGGTCCGAACTGTATGTCCCAACCCTGATCTCTGGCCAGGGAAAATGGGCTGGAGATTGAAGTCAATCACCCATAATCAATGATTTAATCAATCATGCCTACATAACGAACCCTCCATAAAACCCCAAAAGGCCAGTGTTCAGACAGCTCCCAGTTGATGAACACTGGAAGATTCAAGGAGAGTGGGATGCCTAGAGAGGACAAGGGAGTCCCGAGCCCCTTTCCACACACTTTGTCGTGTGCATCTCTAGTTGTTTCTGAATTACATCCTTTCATAATAAATTGGTGATCTAGCTAGTAAAATGTTTATCTGAGTTCTGTAAGTCACTCCAGTAAATTAGTCATACTTGAGAGGGGGTCAACAGAACCTGCAATCTATAGCTGATGGGTCAGAAGCACAGATGATAAGCCAGACTTGCGATTGGCCTTTGAATTGGGGGAGGGGACAGTCTTGAAGGACTGAGTCCTTATCCTGTGGGGTCTGATGCTGCTATCTCCAGGTAGATACTGTCAGAACTGAATTAAATTGTAGGATACCCAACTGATATCTGAGAATTGCTTGGTGGTGTGGGAACACCCCCATTGGAATTGAGTGCAGAATCCCTTTTAAGGGAGCATTCTTCAAAATGCATGACAAATTCTCTTCAAAATTTAAGGTCAAGAAAGACAAAGAAAGATTTGAGGAAGGGTCACAGACTGCATAATACTAAGGAAACACAAACTCTAAAAGGAATATGGTATCCTGGATTGGATCTTTTGGTGGGGGGGGAAGACACTAGGGAAAAATAAAATCTGAATAAAGTTTGTAGTACTGTTCATTGTAGTGCACGACAATTAATTTCTTAGTGTTGAGAATTGCACCCTAGTTATGTGGGATGTCAGGGAATAGTGGAATGAGGGTCTATAGGAATTCTGCACTTCCTTTGCAATTCTTCAATTAGTATAAATTTATTTTAAGATAAAAAGTTTTTTAAAAATCCAAAAACAGAAACAAAAAAAACACTACTGACCAAACAGCTTTGCTGGTGAACTCTACCAAATGTTTAAGAAAAAACTAATACTAAGTCTACACCAACTGGGTAAGAAATTAGGAAAGAAAATCATATTTCTCAACTTTTTTTGTGAGGTAAATATTACCTGAAACCAATATCAAACGAGATATTGCACATCAAGAAAGCTACTTATTGATAACCTTCATAAATATGGAAAGACACATCATTACCAAAATATTAGTAAATAAAACTTAATTATATGTCAAAAAAGATAATATACATGAGAAGGTTGGTTTAATCCCAAACATGCAGTGTTGGTTTATCATTCAAAAAAAGCAATTAATGTAATTCACCTGATCAACAGACAGAAAATGAAAACGCATATGGCCCTCAAAATTCAGCATCCATTCATGATAAAAGGAGTAACAAAGTACAAACATAAGGGAATAGCCTTAAATTGAGAAAGGGAATCTACCAAAAACCTACAGCTGAAATTATACCTGTATATTGGCCTAACTGCAATCTCTCTTCTTTTTGCTCCTTATGGTAATATATTTGTGTTTTCTATCTCCCATTGACTCCCCATTTTTATTATTGATATTTTCCATCCAGTGACATAAGTCAAGTGACGTAAAATCATATTTTTTCTACCCAGTCCTAATCCCACTCCCCACCTGTCTCTTTCACAGCATCATATTACAAAAACTAGTTCCTGCTTTTCAATTATGTCACCAGCTACTGGTCAAAGCATTTTAGAAAAGAATGTAAGTGCCACAATTCTAAATAATGTTTACTTAAAGATATAGAAAAAGATAGTGTGCAAGGGCTGAAAGACAATACTACAAAGACCAGCAAAAGAAAAGTAAAGACATAAATGTCTTCATCTTCCATAATGTGAACAAGTGAGATATTGTTAAAAACTGAAGGATCAGTAAAGACAATTTTGCTTTCAGTATTTACAGATAATTGATGGAACTAACAGAACAGCTAAAAATAATGTCACAATTGTTGGCGTTGAAACAGAACATACTTTCAACGAGTTCGATTTTGAGAGAAGTTGCATATCTTTCAAAGAAAAACATCAATAGATATTGCTTGAAGATAACTGATTGATAACTGAAAAAGCAGAGGTGTTCAGTCATTGAATCACGATAAGAAGACTGGTCTGACATGATCAGGGAAGTCAACTTTGAGTTTTTACTTTATACTCACATACTGTTTGAAATAATTATGCAGAAGCATATAGGGCTATGTGAGTACACATACAGGACGTAGAGAAGAGAAAGAAGGATAACTTCTAATAAGTTAATTATAATTTAACTTACTTCTTTTTATAGAGTTTTGATTATTTTTTTCCCAATGAAAATTCTAAATATACTTTATTTGCACATGTGTGTGTATGTCTGTGTGTGTTTCATGAATCCAATGTTCTCAAATTTCATAATATCTCCAAGAAGACAAATTTCATGGATATAAAGAAGGCTTAAAATATTTAAACTCTGTCTGTCCTCTTTGCTGGCTTAAAAACTACCTTTGTCAGACATATATAAAGTATCTGGAATGACATTTATCACCTATGCAATAGAGTAGAGGGTCTATCTTTAAATATAATGACATGTTGCTGCACATTTTCCATTAAAATTTTTAATTAAAATAATGCATAAATGTGCCCTATTAGATTTTTGCTCTTTTTGCTATGAGGCCTTATATATTTTATTAGGCATCCTTCATTAACTGTCTAGATACCCTAAGCCAAGGGTAAAATAATGTTTATGTGAATCTGTGTGCCTGGAGATACTCATTATTTCCTCAAATAGGTTAGAATAAGATTTCTGACAGCCATATTTTAATCTTAATAGTTTTCTTCTTTGTTATAACAGTTCTTTCTCCTAGTCATTATTACAGTATAAAATTTTCAAGGACTCCTGGGTGGCTCAGTCAGTTAAGTGTCTGACTTTGGCTCTGGTCATAGTTACAGGATCCTGGATTGAGCCCTGTATGGGACTCCCTGATTGGCAGGGAACCTGCTTCTCCCTCTCCCTCTGCTGCTCCCCCTGCTTGTGCATGCTCTCTCTGTAAAATAAATTAATAAAATCTTTTAAAAAATTAAAATGAAATAAAATTTTCAAAACATACATATACATTCCTTTGCCCGTTATATTTTAATAAAAATATTCAATAACTTTTGAACTAAGGTAACTCAGGTTTTCTTTTTCAAAAACAGGTCAATAATATATTTTTTTAAATATTATTTATTTACTTATTTGAAAGAGAGAGGCAGAGGGAGAAGCAGACTCCCCACTGAGCAAGGAGCCAGACATGGGGCTAAATCCCAGGAATCTGAGATCATGACTGGAGTGGAAGGCACATACTTAACTGACTGAGACACCCAGGCACCCCTTGATAATATATTTTTATTAGAGAGCAAGCATTAGCAAACTATTCCCACTTTTCAAGACAGTCTCTTAGCTGATCTAAATGTTTTACTTCAGAAAAGCAATTATTATCATACTCCATGTCAAAGAATTATCCTTTGCATACTCTGTACTTCTATGTTAAAAGAATGACAAATGTAGTCCGATTTCCTTCCCAAACACAACCAAGTCTGTTCAGTTTATTTCATGAAAACGCCGTCCTTTTTTAATTTTTTAATTTTTTAAAGATTTTATTTATTTATTTGAGAGAGAGAGACAGTACAAGCAGGAGGAGGGTCAAAGGAAGAGGGAGAAACAGACTTCCCGCTGAGCAGGGACCCCTGCGTGGGCCTCAATCCCAGGATCCCGGGATCGTGACCTGAACCTAAGGCAGACGCTTAACTGACTGAACCACCCAGGCTCCCCTACGCTGTCCTTAAAAAAAAAAAAAAAAAGTGTCAGAACACTGTGTGACTATGTATCATCCATGGACGAGGGGAGCAGGCACATTAAACAAAACTACTCTTTGTCCTAACAGTACTGATAATCACACCTCAGCTTTGCAATAAAATATTCTGCAAAAACTAATAAACTGTGCAAACTGCATTTGTATGAAAGAATCGTACTTGTACGTGAAGATATCTCAGGATGCCTTGGAAGAAAAGGGCTCGTGCAGGGATATTTACAGCACAGTTTCCCAAAGCTCCTCAGCAGTGGTGATTAGCGGCGTGAAATAGCAGTTGCCCGGCAAATTGTATTTTACCGCACAAACAAGGGGAAATCTCCAAATCAGAGTTCGGCAATGATACTGTGTATTGAACACATAGTTTCAAAATGGACCTTGCAGCCTCGGGGGGAAAAAAGAAAGACTTAAGTATAAGAGCACCCCATGGACTCAAGAGGGTGGAGGGGGGGGGAAGAGGGAGGAGAAGAGAAGAATTCAGGTAGCAATAGACATGAAATTTGAGGATAGGGAAGTTTAGTGCCTCACAACGATCTAATTCCTTGCAAAGACTTTACCTCTGAATGTGTGCCTCCCCACTTTGAAAGACTGCTGGGTTTTAGTCTTAGTTTTAGAGACAAATGACTTTCTTCAGATCCTATTTTGGCCGCTTTTTTAAAGAACTTCTTTGTGATCATCTCCTAAATATATGTGTTCAGTTGTTTCTTCTATTCCATTTTGTAGTACGAAAAGTTTCCCTTATTTCTTGCTTTTTGTTTTTTGTTTCTTTATTCCAATTAATATAGGTTATTAAACGTCAGCATTCTATAGCGGTCTCATGATGCCTCTATTCTCATTCTACTTAGTTTACGTAGGATTTTTTTTTTTTTTTGAGGATTGGCTATTTCCTGAAAAATACTGAGAAACAGGCTATGAGCGTGTGACAGTAAATGGTACATGGAACTTTGTCATTTTCCTTAGAATCTTCTCACTCACACAGTTTTGCTTCCTGGGTGATTCCTTTTCCTTTAGGGTGCTCCATTTGCCTTTGATTAAAAACGCCATAGACCCAAGGCACAATCGACGAACTACAAGTTCCCAATACAGGGACACTCAGCAAACTGAGGCGGCACGCTGAGAGCAGGCTCACACCTCTACAAATCTCAGCCTCCTGCAGGTTGTTCCTATTACCCAATCACTAGCAGGGGTGCTGCGGAAGAGCAAGCGTACCTTCCCTACCAGACAGATTTTAGGTGAAGACAGAGGAGAAGCAATGTGCGCCAATCACCTCTCTGTCAGACACACACACACACACACACACACACACACACACGTTGGAAATAGTAATAAGTAACAATCTCTGGCTTACAGAACTTCAGGAACAGCCCAATAAACTTCGGGTGTGGGGAGTGTTCTAAAGAACTGTTGCGAATTTGTAGCTTATTTTATCATTAGAATTAAGACTCTATTTTGTTGAATAAATCTGGTGAGTGTGTGTGTGTGTGTGTGTGTGTGTGTGCGTGTGTGTATGAATTATTCTAAATTCAACAAAGTTAGGTAAAGAAGAAATTAGAGGAAGAAATAAGACTCCACCTCACCCACCAACGGCAACAACAAAAAACAGCAAAGAACCTATTTAGAAAAAGTGTCTATCTTTTTTTGAGAGATGGAAATAATTTGAAGTGCAGGGTATATTTTCATGAAGTCTATTTTGGATGTCATTTCTTTTAGCATTTATTGGAATTACATTTATTCTTCAGGAACACCCTGATTTTATGTATTTTTAAAGTATATGAGCAGAAATCTTTAAATTTTCATTCGATGTTTGAGGAAGCACCGTGCTACCACCAGCATGCAAATCAGAAAATAATTTGCACCATTGATATATTCCCTTCATTTTACTTTTTTTTTCATTTTTCAAAGGATATCACTCAACTTAGATTTGTTTTATATTTTTCCCTATTACTGTGAAGAGTTTTTAAAGAGATTTGACCTTTAATATTCGTGCATCCGCTTAAATTCGAATGAAACTTGTATCTTCTATTAGATTCAACAATGGCTACGACAGTATTATAGTCCTCTCTCTGTTATATAAAATATGATATTTTTCACCAAGTAATTGTTATTCTATTCATAGTTTCTGAAGATTTCATTATTATTAAATTTGCCTCTCAATTATAAAAATAGTCACAGCATTTCATCTGTATATCCAGGAACACCTGTGCCCACAGGGAAATCAAAGGGTCTTATTAATTATAGTTCTTAAGTTGAAACATTGACACAATTAACCTACAGCATCAGTAAAACATTGTAGTCTAATAAAGAACAATTGCTGCAGCGTGTAAAATGAACTATTAAGTTTTATGAAAGTTTTGTAGAAATAACACAACAGAGATAAAACACTAAGACCTATTAATAGAAGAATTTCTTTGTCTCTCTAAATCAAGATAACAGATTTGTAACATTCATTTTCTCTTACAGAAATAATTCCACATATGTAAATTATAAAAAAATATAATTCTGATTTTTCTTTTTTTAAAGATTTTATTTATTTATTTGACAGACAGGCAGCGAGAGAGGGAACACAAGCAGGGGGAGTGGGAGAGGAAGAAGCAGGCTCCCAGCGGAGGAGCCTGATGCTGGGCTCGATCCCAGGGACCTGGGATCACGCCGGGAGCCAAAGGCAGACGCTTGACAACTGAGCCGCTCAGGCACCCCTAATTTTCATTTTTCTAAACTAATATCCTATTAAGACTTTTAAGAATGCTGAGGAAAAATCAGTATCCATTCGAAGAGAGAGATTGTATACGATCTTCTATTTGTGGACTATTTCAAGTCATTGTGGTCTGGGAGGAATTGGTGCACTTTTTGCTTTCATTTGCAAAATTACAATAAAGTAAAATAAAATCAAGTAAAATAAAATAAAATAAAAAATATGGTTGTAACAAAGTAAGCAAATGCTTTGCACATTTGGATATGTTGCTTGAGTATTGTAAAATACACCTTGCTAGTTTATTTATAGTTTAGTAATGTTTTCTCCATAAATGTGTATTTATTAGCATTATAATAAACTGTTGCCTTTAAAAAAAAAAAAAAAAGCAGAACGATGGCCTAGAAAATCCTTCTGTTTTGCTTTTGGCAACTAGTGTGAGATTCACACCAACTGGTGATATTCTCCATGACAACTTTACTACTTTTCTTATTAGAAGCTGGTGATTTCATAGCATCCAAAGAACTATTCATTTGCCTCTTCATTCCCTGTTCAAATTACAGATATTTCATATAACCCAGGACTTCTTGACTCATTATCATTGTAACTTTTAACTCACTGAGGTGAAAGCAAAATATCCAGAAGTCCCATTCAAAACATGTTGATGAAATTCTTCTGTATGTTAGGCAGTGAGCTAAGTATTTTAAGGGTGAAAAAGAATTTAAAAAGCCAATCACAAATCTCTAGCGGAAAAAAAAAAAAGAAAGAAAAGGTAGAGGTAGGTTAGAAGAACAATTAAAGTTTATAAAGGAATGTTTCCCTAATAGTTTAAGAGTATTACAAAGAAGTATGAGAAATTTACCTATACAATAAGTAATCCTTACACCTATAGTCCTCTCAATATGAATATCTGTGTAGACGATGAAATGGTGTGTCCTCACCTCCCCAAATTCTAAACACAGAAATGCCCCAGGACACAGTCTTTAGCCCTCTTCTCATCTCTTACACTCATTCCTTTATGATCCACTGTATGACTGTTAAAATCAGCTATCTCCTTCCTTCAACTCCATCCTGACTCAACTATTAAACAGTTTTCACCTCTAATATGCATCTTAAATTTTACATAAATAACCACAAAATTGTTCGTTCCAAAATTGGTATTTTTCACAAGATTTCCCTTTTAGTTCATGATATTGGCAGTCTACAAATTCTTGTAACAAGCCTTAGTTCCTATGTTAATCCATCAACCCATATACAATATATCAGCATTAAATAACGTGCAACTTCAAAATACATCTGAAGAGAACTAATTTCTTATCAGTGCTCTGCACTGTCAATGTTACCACCTTGATACAAGTCTCTATCACATCTCTTCTTATTACTACAAATATTTGCCCTTGTGCTTACACATTTGCTTCTTTATATTTTATTATCAACACAGCATCCAAAACGACCCATTTAAAATATGTTAGATCATATATCTTATTCAATCAAACCTCCAGTGGTTTCCCATGAGAGTAAGAGTAAGACACAATGTCCTTAAAATGACATCTAATACACCTCATAAGCTCCTATATCACCTGCAATTCCAATCTTCCCATGGTTCATTGTGCTGCAGCCATAGCAGCCAAGTAATCTCTTAACAAAGGACCTTTAAGTTTCTGATTCTTGCCACCTGAAATTTCTTTCTCAACAAAGTCCGCGGTTATCTCATCTCTACCTTCAATTTTCTGCTAAATTCATCTTATAAGCGAGCCTTTCCCTGACCAGGATATATAAAACAGAAACACAGTCCATCAAGGCCTTCTTACCCCATAGCCCTACTGTGTTTTTATTCATGTGACGTATCACCACCTGATGATTTATAAGAATTCATTTATGGTCTCTCCTGCCCAGAATGCTTCCACCATCAAGTACAGTTCTATTCCAACATCAGTCACCCAATACATAAATGACAAACAAATAAGTGGGTATCCTAGATAAATTCTATGAATAGAAAACTATTTCTGCTTTCAAGAATCAAATCAATTGGTAAATATGTTTTTAAATGGTCAACATAAAGGAAGACACCATTCAAGAGGCAGAGGACAGATGTTACATGTTTTATTAGGTATTTGCTATGGTGTGAATTCTTGTGTTCCCCTAAAATTCTTTTGTTGAAATCCTAATCCCCAATAATTTTTGAGGTGAGGCCTTTGGGAGGTGCTTGGATCATGAGAGTGGAGATTCATGAATACAATTGTGTTCTTAGGAAAGAGATCTGGCAGAGCTCCCTACCCTCTTTTGTCATGTGAGGCTAGATCAAGAAGTCTGCAACCCAGAAGGGGGCCCTCATCTAACCACGCTCACACCCTGATCCTGGACTTCTAGGCTCCACAACCGTGAGAAATAAATTCCTGCTGTTTTTTGGTTATCTAGTCTGTGGCATTTTATGATAGCAGCTCAAAGGGACTAACACATGTCCCTCACCAGAGAAATCTGTTTTATTCAAGGAGGGAAATTTGAGTCCATTAGTACAAGTAGAAAGTATGAGATCAGTGATTTTAGAGACATGTATTCTTTCCTCCATGAAATGATGAAAAGGCAAGAAGATAAATCAGAGGAACCTTCAGAAAATGTGTATTTTTAGTAAAGACCTTTGTGTTCTCCCTCTTATATATGGAGCATTTTTTTTAACTCCCTTGGATGTTCCCCAGCTAAGAATTTAATACCCAATTGATGGAATGGCATGAAGAATTTAGCTCCTTAATGCTTTGATTCAAGAAATAAATGCGTTATTTTTTTTTCTTCTCCCTCCATCCCTCTCCCTCCCTTTTTTCTTTTTCTTCCCTCTTTCCTTCCTTCCTTCTTTCCTTCCTTCCTCCCTTCTTTCCTTCCTTCCTTTCTTTCCTTTTTTTCTCCTTCCTTCCTTCCTTACTTCCTTCCTTCCTTCCTTCCTTCCTTCTCTCTTTCTCTCTCTCTCCTTCCTATTTTTTACTTGGGCACTAATTTAAAGTTGTCTCAGTAAGTATTATCCTTTTTCGTCTCCTGCATTTCATCCTTTCCTTCTTTCCCCTCCAACCACCTTCAGCAATGGGACATGCACCTTCCTGTTCCTTTTTCTGTGATCACATGGTCACAAATGCATGTTGTTACTTAGGCAGCTACAGATACATGATGCTCTTTGTTTGACTGTTGTGTGTTTCTCCGTGCCTTAATTTTCTCAATTACTAAAATATCATAAAAATTTCTCCCATTCAGCTGTTACAGAACAAATTCATTAGTTTAGTGGTTGCATATAATATTCCACAATTGGCAATAGCAACACATATTTAAACAATTGATACATATTCGTTTTGTTTTCATTTTATCACTACAAGTAGGGCTATAATAGTGTCCTTATATGTATTTCCATGTTGTACATAGATTATAACATCATATGGTGGGATTAACAAGAATCTGTGCAACTAATTCTCATAATCATTGCCATTTCTCAAAGGCTGTGACAATTCATATTTAACCTGTAGCTTGAATGAGAAGCTACCTGCTTAACTATCCACTCCTGAAATCTTAGCACAGTGAAAAGACTTTGTGTTTGCTTGCTTGTTTCTTCTCACTCAGTACCACTCAAAGGGAAGTCAGAATCTCCTAGGCTGATGCCTGGGCTCCTTGCTTTGTGTGTTTCTATATATCAGAGAGCTCTCCTCCTGGTGAAGCAACTGGAAGCGATATTTGATAGTTTGGCTAATCCCATTAACAAGAACAAATCCACGATCGGCCGAACTGTAAGGAAGGTTGGAAATATAGGGATATTGGTGGGCTACTTCCTCTGTAAATTCAAACTTAAATGCTTACATATGGCAAAAACAGAAAGAAGAAAAAGGAAGAAATCTAACATATTAAAAAATCAGCCATTGGAAGTAAAGAGTGAAGGGCTATCTCTGAGATGGGTAACATAGTAAGTAAAGACTTAATTATGTGCAGACTTCATACAAAATAAAGAAAACATAAGAACCTTGATAGAAAAATTAGCAAAATGCATGAATAAGGAATGTACAGTGCCATTATAGTTATAATGAAAAATAAAAACTATTTACCAATTGTTATTACCAACTACTATCATGCAATTCCCTACTACTGTTAATTACCAAATTAATACCGCCTGCTTGTGAATCAACTTTTAAAAACCTAAGCAAAGAATGATATAGAGAAACAGGCATGAAGAGCTAGGTGAAAAGGGAAAGAAGAAAGGACAGGGTCCAAAAAGATCATTTAATCTACTTAATCATTAGGGGAAAAGCAGAAGGAAGAAAGAAGAGAGCTTATAAATCTGGATATGTAGAGTTTCAAGAGAATGCAGTGAATTTGAGAAGATTGAAGGTAGCTATACAATGCAATAGCATCCAGGTATCTCCAGGCAAAGTGGCTTCCACCAGCCAAGGGCAATTTTTCAGAGCAGGATGCCGCCATGAGCCATTGTCAGCTAAGTCTATGGCAGCTGGAATGCACATGTGCAGACCCAGCAGCAATGTCTACTCTTGAGAGAACGTAACAGATAAGATTGTTACAATCAGACTCACACAAATCTAAGATCTTACCCAATAACACATTTGACAAATACTTTCTAGGATACAAGCAATCAAGAGGCCCACAAGCAGTGAGAGAGATCCAGAAGAATCCACACAATTCCCCAGATATTTTTCTCCATCAGACCCATCTGATAGATGAGAATGAAATATGAGGTGTCTAAATGAGCATAGCAGGCATCTCACAGAAGGAAGCAGTTTATGTTATGAACCCTTTTTTATTTTATATCCAGATATTTACAGAGTTCTGTAAATTTTCCCAGGAACTGTGCCTTATAAATACACAGATACTAGGTTCAAATAAAGAATTCTAAACTACAGACATCTGGCCAAAAGCATCCCATACCTAAGGATTCATCTCCAAGCTAAATCATTCATTTTTGTATCAGAACTTCTATTATTGACATATTTACATGAAGATAAGACTATGTCATCTGCTGTCCTTCCTTCCTGGAGGGAAAGAGATCACAGGAGAGCCACTTCCCAACCTAAATACACACACACACACACACACACACACACACACACACACACACACATATGTGTGTGTGTGTGTGTGTGTATATATATATATCCACAATATAATCATATATAGATAGATAGGTTCATCAACAGCATAATACATAACCAAACTGCATTTTCAAACATTGTAGGAGTATTCAGACAATAGAAATGAAAATATTTTGCATGCAATCCCACAGCAAAGTTTCTCAGAAATTTTTGAACAATGAAGATACAGAAGATAACCTATATTATTAATTTTTTTGCAGATTTATTTATTTATTTGAGAGCGTAAGCATGAGTAAGAGGGGCAGAGGGAGAGAGAATCTCAAGCTGACTCCACACTGAGCAGGAGCCTAATGTGGGGCTTGGTCTCACATACTGAGATCAGAACCTGAGCCAAAACCGAGTCGGAGGCTTAACTGATTGTGCCACCCAGGTGCGCCAATAACCTCTACTATTATTTAATTTATATTAGGTTCCCAAACGGAGGAAACAAAACTATAAAGAAGAGCAAGGAAATGGATATTGCAAATGTTAGGATTATGGATACTTCTGAAAAGGGAAGTGTGATACATGAACGGAGGTGGGACCACGATGCATACTGGGGACTGGCCACAGTCTACCTTATGATGAATGATGTGGTTTACGTGTGGTTTAGACTTATTTTTATCCTGCACATATATGTTTTTGCATTTTCTGTGGATATGGTCTCACATTAAGACAGAACAAAACCAGAAACAAGCACAATTTTAAAAACAAACAAAAACATAAGGAAAAGCGTAAGGGTGGGTGATGCTTACTCCCCACTTTCTCTACCAACAATCTTCCTTAATTAGTGCTGTTAATATACCCCACACTGCCCCCAACTCTCTACATCTCAGAACTTAACTTCCCTTTTAAGAGAACTTTTTTAAGGAGGAAAAACTTTCCATAAATATGCCTTGCAAATTTCTTGTAAATTTCTAAAATGATACTTGTAGCAAACAAGCAAGTTCCTAATATGAAAGGGGGCTAGTATCTGCCCACAGTGAGAAAACTGCTCAGGTTACAGAGTTGGGCATGACATTACCTTTGACAGTGATCCAGGAGTTTGTTGTCTTCTTTAGCTGAGACGGGAAAAAAATGCCTCAACTGTTCTTAAAAAATCATTTTAATACACAAATGTAAATGCAGAGTAAAATATGCCAGTTCGAGTGTATCATTAATGTTATCATTTATCCAACTACGGATAAAGAAATCTATCTGCCCTGATCAGCAGGCTTATGACTATCTAACAATACCTGAGTTAATCACATTCACTTTACCAACAAGTTTTAAAAAGTCAAATTCTAATTACTTTGGAAAGGCACTCGCCCAGCACATCACAGTAGTGTCCTCATTTTGCCTTTAAAAATATTCGTATGAAGCTACAGACTTTCTCCCTTGAGAGTAAACTAATTCCAGTGGCAAGAAACTGTTCCAAATTTCCTTACACACCTAATGAAAGAATGAACTATAAAAGTGCTGCTTCAAAAATAATATCTTTTTTCATACCCTTTTAGTTTGGGTTCCTATAACAAATACCACAGACTGGATGGCTTAATGACAATTTATTTTCGTACTTTCAGAAGCTGAGATGTGCAAGATCAAGGTGCTGCTGATTCTGTTCCCCTGGAGGGCCTGCTTCCTGGTCTGCGGACAGACTCCTTCATGCTCCGTCTTCTCAAGGCAGAGAGGGGGTCTCTCTCCCATCTCTTCTTATAAAGGCATCTATCCCAGTCACGAGGGCCCTACCCTCATGACTTCATCACCTACCACAGGTCCCACCTCTAGATGGGCATTAGGGCTTCAATATAAGAATTTAGAAGAAAACACACATTTAGTCCATAGTAATCCCTTTTGTGGTTTCAGAAAATAATTGAAAACTTACGAAACTCAAAATGTACTTTTTTTCTAATCAGCTCATACAGATATTTTTCACAATTGAATATGTTTACCTAAATAGGACTCAATAAATATTTTATCTAATGGTGTTAAGAGGAAGAAAACGAGACCTTTCTATAAAAGGCAGTACTTTTTGGACTGGTTCTTTTTGATAGATAGAAGCACTTTAAAATAACTTTATGAACCATGAGAGACTGTGGACTCTGGGAAACAAACTGAAGGCTTCGGGGGGGGTGGGGTGGGGGCTGGGATAGGCCAGGGATGGGTATTATGGAGGGCACATACTGCATGGTCCACTGGGTGTTATACGCAAATAATGAACATGGAACATTGCATCAAAAACTGGGGAGGTACTGTATGGTGACTAATATAACAAAATAAAAATTATTAAATAAATAAATAAAATAACTTTTTGAAAGAATTCAAAATAAATTCCACAGCAGTTCTCAAGATGCTCTTTACATTTTCTATCTGTCTTTCAGAGTCTGAAAGACCTTTTTTGGTCATTTCTAAATCATATTTAATGATAAAATGTTGATGTTATATTATCATAATAGCCCAAAATTTCTGAGATCAATTTATATGGTTAAAATATATTTACTTCAAAATACATCCACTTCTAAATAGGCAACACTTTATTTAGAAATTAGTGGCATTTTTATAATTTAAATAAGCTTAAGTCCTTGGAAATTCAAAGGCATTTTATAAAAGGAAAAAATACTACTGGAATGGAAATCTGAATGAAAATAAAAAAGAGAGAGAGAGACACAGACAAACCATAAAACAGACTCCTAACTATACAGAACAAACTGAGGGTTGCTGGAGGGAGGTGGGTGGGGGGATGGACTAAATGGATGATGGGCTAATTAAGCAGAGCACTTGTTGGGATGAGCACTGGGTGTTGTATGTTCACTGATGAATCACTAAATTCTGCACCTAAAATTAATATTACACTATATGTTAACTAACTGGAATTTAAATAAAACTTAAAAAAATAAGAACGGACTTTAGTTAATATGAATGTGCCCACATTGGTTTGTTAATTGTAGCATATGCCCCACATTAATGGAAGATGTTAATAATAGGCAAAACTGGGCATGGTGTACATGGGAACTCTGTACTATCTTCTCAATTGTTCTGTAAGTCTAAAATAAACTCTATTTTTAAAATACCATTGTTGGTGGTTGCATCCCCACATCAATTAATCGAAAAATATTTTTATATATGTAATACTCATAGGAGTTCAGCCATTGTGGTCTCTTTTCGTTAGATGCCTCCTCACCACATGAGGAGACACACTGTACTTGTCCCATGCCGAAATACATGGTATCTGGAATACAGAGAGAACTTAAATTGATTTGGAGGTGTGGTTATGCCTTCTAAGAGTATTCGGCCTAGGGTTGTGAAGAGGAAAATTAAAAGTCCCACCCCATCCCCCTAAATAAAAAGGTAGCTATGTACTTCTTTGAGTCATTTTGTGAGTTAAAGACAACTTACGTTTTGGAGGATTACAAAATCTTGGTTATTGATATTAATATCTAGATTCATGAATAATATAACATAGAAAAATTTGCTGTGACTTTGAATCTGTCAGTTGTTTACTCAAATACTGTGACATAATGATTTATAAGAAATATGTATTTTCAGATATATTTGGTCTTTATCCACAGTTCTTGAAAATGCTTCAGAGCCATAAAAGTGAATGGTGTCTTATTATTAATGAAAATGTTTTTTTTTTAAAGATTTTATTTATTTATTTGACAGAGATAGAGACAGCCAGCAAGAGAGGGAACACAAGCAGGGGGAGTGGGAGAGGAAGAAGCAGGCTTCCAGCAGAGGAGCCTGATGTGGGACTTGATCCCATAACCCTGGGATCACGCCCTGAGCCAAAGGCAGATGCTTAACCGCCGTGCCACACAGGCGCCCCAATGAAAATGTTTTTTAAACCCAACCCGAGGTCAGGGACTGGTTGACAGGAGGACCAACCATGTAATTAAAAGATTGGAACATTCAGTCCCACTCCCTAACCTCTGGGGTGAGGAGAGAGGCTGAAGGTTTAACCAACCAATGGCCAATCATTTAGCCAATTATGACTATCTAATGAAGTCTCCATAAAAACCCAAGAGGACAACTATTTGGTCCTTTTTGGGAGCGTTTCCAAGCTTGGGAAACCAGAGTGCTCCCGCAAGCTACAAAGCTAGGACCCAAGCTCCATGAGAACAGAAGCTCCTTTGTTTGGGACATCGCCCTACGTATCTCTTCATCTGACTGTTGATTCATGTCCTTTATCATATCCTTTAATAAACTGATAAACCTACATAAGTGTTTCCCTGAGTCTGTGAGCTGCTATAACAAATTAATTGAACCTAAGGAGGAAGTTGTTGGAATATCCAGTCTGTAGCTATTCATTCAGAAGTATAGGTATTAGCCTGAGGCTTGTGACTGGAGTCTGAAGTGGCAGGGTAAGGGGCAGTCTTGTAGGACTGAGCCCTTAACCTGTGGAATTAATATCATCTCCAGCTAGATAATGTCAGAATTGAGTTGAATTTTTGGACACCCTGCTGGTGTCCAAGAACTCCTTGCTGTTGTGTCTGGGGGAACCCACTTCCTGGCCGTGTGGGAGTTGGGTGCAAGAATTCTAAAAGAAATACTGTGGCTGATATTAACAAAAAATATAATTAGGAACGGTTACTATGCAAAATATCTTATTTTACTTAAACTTATAGTTACGAATATCAGCTAACAGGTGTTGCTATTGATGTTTTAATGAATGTTACCATAGAGATTTTTTTAGCATTTTATAGTTGCTTTTTATTTGAAACAAGGATTTTAGCTCTGGCGTTTGAGTTTTTAAATCATGTGAAATTATGAATCCATAAATAAGTATAACAAGAAGTATTTTATTTTAATTGGTATCTATAGGAAGACAATATTACTTAGAATGAAACAAGCAATTTTGGGTAAAAATAAACAGAGTTCTCCAAGCATCATATAAGTGGGAAACAAAGAAATTAATAGCAATTTAGTGTTTCCCAAAAGTGGGCTTCAAAGAATTTCAGGGCACTGAATCGGAGAGAAGAACTTAGAGAAAGAGAGTTTGTGTAGAGAGAGAGGGGAACTGAGAAAGGTCATTGCAGGAAATGAAGACCATCTCAGCCCCCGTGAGACATTTCTTGTATCAAGGAGCAGCAGAGGTATTTCTAGATAGAAATTCCAATTTTGAATTGTGTCCCTTGCTAAGCCGTGCAGAACTACCACTGGGTAAGCCCAAAGCTGCAATAAAACCTGTTACACACAAAAGCTGTGTGTTAGGAACATGTTTTTTTTAGGTGCTTGATAAAGAGGTGGTAGCTTTACCAGGGTAATAGGACAGCAGCTGTAGCACCAGAGAAGAATTAGAATCTACAAGACAGTAGACAAACAAGCTGTGGGATGGATTCTGACGGGAGCAGATGTGAAGCAAATTCTCTTCCAAGAGTTTCCAAACTGATTGAAAAATCTACAAGCTGAAATAGGGGTTCATGGAGTGGTAAGGATAGAGAACGTGTCCGTTTGACTTCCCAGGTTTGTGAATTCCTGGAAATTGTAATGTAGTTATTGAAGAAAAGAATGCCACAAGTAACTCATGGGTTAGAAGCATGTGAGAAATGCAATATAGGCAACCTTCAATTATACAAATCTTCACAGGACAAATAACTTTACATGATTCAGCATGTGACCTTCATTAAGAAGTGTGTTTACAGTCACCACTGTTTTATGTATGGAAATTTAGAGCTTCCAAACATTTATTTTCTCATTTATACTTTTTTCTTGAAAGAGAAAAAACTAGTACTTACAATGATTTATCATGAAATCACTAAGAACTAGGCACTGATAGTCATTCCGTAAATATTATCTTTTTTCAATTTTAGGTATACACACACACACACACACTTATTTCATTTATTGACTCTGAAATTCCCATATTCATTCCCATTCATTCATCTCATAAATCTCATTTATGTTTTTCAATATAATCTTAGAACACTTAGAATAAATTATAAAGAGAATTATAATATGTGTATAATATAATATATAGGCAATTAGATTGCAATAATGAATCTATAGCTATTAAAAGAAGTAGGTTTGATACCAGATAATTCTATTTCACTAGATTTAGGGATATGGATTCAAAATGCATGCTGCCTGATGTATTATATAATTACAAATTTAAATTTCTGTTCTCTACTTTCCATGCAGTTCCTCTAAAGCACAGACAACTATTCTTAAGCAATTCAGATGAAGACTAAATTGGAATTCTTGCCAGCACAAGCACTGGGCACATATATTTAACGACATTCCCCTTTCAACACTGGCTTAATACGCTTTAGCTGCCTTATAAATCACTTCCAGGAATTTATGTCAAATATAAATAACTCTACTTCCCACATAAGGATTACTGTGTTTAAACAAGTGTACTTTATCTATATAGCAAGGTCGAAAACAAATATGGAAAACAATCTATCAAATTTATAATAAAGGTTTAGGTAACCAAATGTGGAAATTGTATGAAAAATATGTTATTGCGTATTTGCTGAGGGCCTGGGATTAAAGAACGCTTCCATTTTAGGCCCACATCTTATTAAATAAGTGTACTTGAGCCCATTTAACAATAAAATTTGTGACCTCCTTTGCAAAAGGTAAAATCCAATTTCCTTTTCAGTCAACGAAGTATTACACCAAATGTCTTTCTTCCCACTCTGCTGCTCTCCTTTATGACTTGGAGTTCATAAAGCAATTCCCTAGCCTGAGAAGAAAATAAACAAGCAAATGGCAGCACTTAAGGAGCCCTAGGCATAACACCTAGAATAATCTGTAGTATAACATTTATCAAGCAATAGAAAGTTACAAAACATTTGAGAAATTTGTTTCTGGAGGGAGTTGAGAAAGCTTATTTGAATCCACTTTGTCTCATAAAGGAAACATTGTGTTCATAAAACCACAGGAACATTAGGAAAACAGCTGTTTCCTTTCAAAATAGAGTTGCCACATTAGGTGTAAATTTCACCAAGGGTATAGCTTAATCAAGTATCCCATATTATGCAAAATACAATGTAGTATGTAATTTTCCAAATAGAAAAAAACACAACTTTATTTATATTTTCTTATCACGATAAAACCTGTTACGTGCGCACAAACATGTACCATTTCTGACTTTGAAAGTTAAGTTTCATTTTATCTAATCTTATAAAATCTAAAATAAAATTTTTTTATAGCACAAGAAATATTTCTAAATGGAATTTGCCTTTGGAAGGTGTGACCTAAGTTCTTTTCTTATTGTTGTTAATGGTACAATTAATTGGGAGCAAATGAAAAGATGTCAATAAAATTAGCTGACCATAAATACACCCTTTCTCAGGGTACATTTAATTACTCCCTCAGCTATGTAGGTAGAAATTTCTGCTATCTACTTGTATAAAGCTTGGGATTAATCAGAAGAAAAGTGGCCTATTTTACTATGTAGATTCCAATATTGAAAAAAATTAAAGCTATAAATCAATGTGCATGTTTTAATTAGAAACTTAAAGAATATGTAACATTAAATATAAAAATTGATTTCATGTGCCATTTGTTACTATCACTTAGCAAATTACTAAGCATTTAATTATTTGGGAATGATTGTGTTAACAAACAGCAGTTAACTCAATGCTGCTTTTGGTTGTTATTTGGAAAATCCACAGTTCATTAGTAATAGTTCAGTCATCAGTTATTGAAAAACGAGGTGAGTTTGGTGACATGTTATTCAGCCCTTATTTAGATAGAGCAATAGGGTGCATACGTCACAAAACAGTTGCTTGCATAAAATTGTTTGGGTTAAAAAGAAAAATTAAAAAAAAATAATAGAAAGCAAAAGAACATTCCATTGTTATAATGTTGTTACTAGGGCTTTGTCATTCTTAAACAATACAGCAAAATATATAGTGAACAAATAATGTAAAAAAAGAAGTCATTTATTTTTTAAAATGTTTATTTAAATTCAATGTAGCTAACACACAGTGTATTATTAGTTTCAGAGGTAGAATTTAGTGATTCATCAGTTGCATATAACACCCAGTGCTCATTCCATCAAGTGCCCTCCTTAATGCCCATCACCCAATTACCCCATCCCCCCCAGTTTCCTCCCCTAAAAAAAAGAAGTCATTTAAAATAGCCTTATTATTTAAGTGATTCTCAAAACTTGTTACTATTACTCCAAAATCATATTCTAAACAGGATAGAGTGATACCAATTCACATTTGCAACAGATTTATGTAGCATATAAACAGAAGATTCACTCTAGAACTGCCCACTACAGTATTTAATATTAAATAAGTAGTTTCCTATAAAGGAAAGATTTATTTCACTTTCATAATTTAATTCTTTTATAAGTTGTGTAAGTGATATTACTCACATGACCTGGAAATATATTTAGTGAACAGTTTTAGTAGGGTTGTCCATGAATAATATCTGTTGTTACTGTTTACATCAGTAGTTGTACGATCTTGACTTTATCCCAGGCTTGTAGACACATAATCTTGCTGTCATCCTATAATGTACTATGTTTTCAGGAGAAAAAAAAATGAGAATGATGAGTCATCATTCACTTATCAACTTATTAAATAATAGATTTCACGTTCAAAAATATTTATTAGGTACATACAACGTGCTGGACATTATATAGGGTCTGAAGTGTATGAAGAATTATTCTGAATTTGGGAGCTCATTATAATGTAGAACTGTAAGACTTTTTGCATCTCCAACATCATAAACCCTTCCAGTTCCTAAAAGCAATCCAGAGTTCCTAACCTACATATTGAAGTTGAATGCATACTATCCATCAGGCTTTATGTTATGCATGAAAAAGAGGCAGAAGAAATAATAAAAATCAGGCCTTCTGTCTATTGCTATCTGTCAGGGTTTCGCCAGAAAAACAGAACCAATAGGATGTATAGATCTATCCTTAAAGAGATTTATTTTAAGGAAGTGCCTCACACCCAGTTCCGAGGGTAGCAAGTCTGAAATCTTGGAGCAGACCCTCAGGCTGGAGTCCCAGACAGAATTTGGGATAGCTTTGAATCAGAAATACGGCAGGCTGGAAACTCTGGCAGAATTTCTATGCTGCAGTCTTGAGGCAAAATGTTTTCTTGGTCTGTGAAACCTTAGTGTTCGCTCTTAAGAGCATGTAACTAATAGGATGAGGCTCACCCACATTATCAAAGGTAATTTCCTTTCCTTAAAAATCAACTGATTGTGGATGCTAATCACAACTACAAAATACCTTCACCCCGACGTTTGTACTGGTGCTGGACCAGACAACTGAGCACCAGATCCAGCCGGGTTGACACATAAAATGAATCACCACTCCATTCCAATGAAACCTACGTATTATTGTCCTAGTAGGCAAAAACTAACAAAAAACTACATTGACAAATATATATATATATACACACACACATATATATAGCAAACATATATATACACACATAGATGCATGTTACATATTATAATCTAATATATTGTATATCCATATGTGACTCTATGAAATCTTCAGAGCTAAATCTTCCTTCAAAAAATAGAAAAAAATCCATTTACGGATATCTATGTTTAATAAAATATATATCTTCTCTCTATACCTTGTCTCTGAACTTCAGACTTCGTTTACCTATGCACTTGACAGCCCTGCTTGCATATCTAACAGGCATCTTTTAATCTTGGTGAACTCAACACCAAATTCCTGATCTTTACTTCCAGTCCAGCTCCTTTCTACCATCTTCCTTATCCCAGTTTATGACAATCACATGCTTCTAGTAACTCAAGCCATGCCTTCGATGCATTCTAGACTGCTTTTCTTTAATTTTCTGGGTGAACAGCAAATAATGCCACCATTATTTTTCTGATCTCAACTCCTACTCTTTGCCTAATTTACTCCACCATAGCCCTTTGCTGGCCTCAAAATACTGGGCTGTTTGCCTCCAAGAGTTGGCATTTCCTGGAATGCTTGGTACCAGATCTAAATGGCTTACTACCTAACATCTTTCAGTGTTTCTTTAAAGATTTTATTTATTTATTTGCCAGAGAGAGAGTGAGACAGCGAGAACAAGCAAGAGTACAAGCAGGGGAAGTGACAGGCAGAGGGAGAAGCAGGCTCCCTGCTAAGCAAAGAGCCTGATGCGGGACTCAATCCCAGGACTCTGGGATCACGACCTGAGCCAAAGGCAGAGGCTTAACTGACTGAGTCACCCAGGAGCTCCTCAGTCTTTCTTTAAACATCACGTTTTCCCTCAGGATTTTTCTGGCTACCCATTTACATGTAATCCCATCAACTCACTCCTAGGAATTTGGGGTTTCTTTTTCTTTATAGCACTTATCACCTTGTGTCATTTTATATTTTACTATTTTTTTCTATTTTGTCCCATTGTCTTCCTAGAAGAATGTAAGATGCATGAGGATAGCAACCATAGGCTTTTCATTGCTTATGTGTCTTCCTTACTTAGAAAAGTACCCAGTTCAATTTAAGTTTTTCTTTAAAATTGATATTTGACTTTTTATAGCCCCTTCATTAAAGTCCCTATAACCTTGCAATCCATTGTCTATTAAAAAAAAAAAAAAAGCTGGGAAATTTGGTAATGTGTGCTACTTATGAGGTATAATGTGAGGCAGATAAAGAGATCCTGAAATGATAAACCCTCATTAGAATTTTGGGGAATAAGTTGGCTCTAAATTGCAATCTGACAACGCTTTTTCATATTGCATGCTAGCTATTGCCTTTGCTTCGGCATTTAAGTTTCATTATTGAGTTCAATACAGACCAAACAATATAAATTGAAACTTGCTCGAAGTTTATATCCGTGGCTGGATCTGTAAAAGGCTACAGGATAATAGGGGCTATTAACACTAGTTTCTACTGTGAATAAATCAATGCACAGTGCTTACATTTTTGTTGAAGTATCATTAGATGTTCCTTTATTTTTGAAGAGAAATTGAGCAAATATAAAGCAGAATTTCAAAAACAAGTCAAAACCTAAACTAGATGATCCAGAGGGAATGGCCTACTTTTGAGGTGTTGGAGATTCTGTTTTTGATGTGATCTGGTGCTAAAAAAAAAAAAAGAAAAAAGAAAAAAGAAAAAAAAAAGTCACACATTTTAATTACAGATTAAATCAATTCATTCATGGAATTTTTCAGTGCCAAAATACAAATGGTCATGTGTTTAGAAATATACAGGACTATGTAAATTAATGACTGGAATTAATGGCTTTAATAATTTAAGAGGCAGCAATTTAGAAATAGTGGTTGAAAATATTTGCATTGGTTACAGACTGCCAATATTCTTTTATCAAACATAACTGATTCATAATGTCCAAATATTAAAATTCCTAGTATTCCAGAGGAGAAAAAAAAAAACAACTTCACATTTCTTTAGTGATTAGATACTACCAAATAAATGTCACACTCACTAAGACATATGAGACATGCATAAGACAATTTACCCTCAATATACATTAATAAACTCATTTTTGGAAAAAAAACTATTAATGATTTTCAATATAGAGCTTTTGATTAAACAAAATACTTAAGAATTTTTTTTTGTTTGGTAGAGACCAAGTAGGCAGCCATTCCAAACCTAAAGTTAATGTAGCATCGGATCTCTCTCTGCTCCTCTGACCCCTCCCTCTGCTCTGCATTGATATCAGCTGCTTTTAGAAGAAAGATAATTAAGCCAAGATCTCCCTGTTTCCCAGGAACAGCAAAAGCCATCACGCTTCTGGCTCTGCATGGGAACGTTGGGAAGGGAGGGACTCAAACTCTTAAGTGTCTATTGCATCCAGTCTCCCTGGTCACCCTCCTACCAGGTCTCAGGAAAAAGCCACGTGTGTGGCTGATGGCACTGAGGACCACAGGGCAAAGTCAAAAGTTAAGACAATTTTAGTTTCCTTCCCACCTCTTGCCTCCGACCCCCTGACAAGCCTCCCCCTGCCCTTTACTCCTCAAATTCCCAGGCAATGAATAGCATGTTGCCGTAGCCCAAACTCACATATGTTAAGCACTCTGGTCTATGTTTTGCAGGGATAAAGTGCTCAAATTGAATGAATGGGGATTCGCAATGTGAAGAGAAGTTGAAATGGTCTTGTGGCTCCTGGAATTAAATTGAAAGTACTTTTGTTGTGTATTACATTGAGCGTGATAGGAACTGTTACTGTTGTTGATAATTTGCCTTTCGCATCCATTAAGCACGAGAGGGAATTCTCCCAATTCAGGGACAGCCACTTGTAAGCACACAGAAAAGTGATCCCTCTTCCCGCCAGGCTGGTGAAGCAAGAAGCAACATGGAATTTCAGGAGGAGAAAGAGGAATCACAACTTTGAAGACGGAATTGCCATGGAAACTCAGAGAAGCCATTCCTCAATAGAATAGTGCCACTGGCCTGATGAAGCCCCCAAGTACGCAACTTAAAAAGAAACAAAAAAAGCAGTTATTAACCTGCTTTGGGAATCTGACCCACTGACTCATTGAACCCACTAGGTAGTGAGTCAATTCGATTCAATAACTAACGAGGGAAGGGACTAATAGTCCTCATGGAAAATGGTAATTCTACACTCAAGAACACAGGCAAATGGGATCAAGCATCATCACAATCTTACAGGAAGAAGTGACAGTTTGATCTTTGGGGAAACTTTCAAGTGCTCGATTTTCTGAAGCAAAACTGTTAGCTCCATGAGGTCCTTGATTTACAGAGGTTTTCCTAAATGTCTGGTCTTGGTTGACTAGTGGGGTGTTGACGATAAAGGCTGCTATTGTCATGTGGATGGTCCAACTATCCAGCCTCAAAGAGAACTCTGGAATACCACTGCTCTAAGAGCCAGGGAGCACAATGGGATAGATTAAGTCATTTCCTTTGCCTTACAGAATACTCCTCAAAACCTAGCAGATTGTATTACTAACACTCAGGCTGTGGTCAATGTCACAGACTTCTGGTCTCCCACATGGAAGTCTACAGACCTGCAGTTTCAAATACCCCTCTTTGGAATTATAACCAGGACCATAGACTGAGATGTCAGGATCCTTGCATGAAGGCTCATATGTAGGTACAGGAGAGACCAACTGGAACCAACCTGCTAATTATGCCTGTCACATTTGACATGGCCTCATGTCCCCCTCACAGACCAATCACAAAGTAAAGGACTCTATGTTTCTGATGCAAGGTCACCACTGTATGCCAGGATTGTGACTTCTGCAAAAAGTTGGCTCATTATCCTTGTGGTGAAAAAGGCCACTTCACTTGGGGCATTGTCTCCACCTCCTCCTGTCAAACCGACTATATCAGATCAAATCAAATTTAACGACAAATCCCAAAGTGTAATAACCTGTGCCCCTTTGGGTTCTGTGTTTGTATAATAAAGCGAGCAAGCCATGGACTGCTTCCATTGGGATTAAGAGTTTCTAGTTGGCCTATTTTTCATGATTACTGGCATTACCCCAAAGATCAGCAGGTCTCTAAACACTCTTCCTTGGGTCATAATGAATATAGACTGGCCTCAAACTTGATTGACTAAAGTCAAACCTACTGGTGCCCTGGCAACTTATTACAGTGACTGAGACCCTGGAGGCCGGAAGGCTTGTGTTTGAGATCAATGTTCCTGCTCGCAGTCCTGCTGATAACAGCCTTAATTTACTTTGGTATGAGACCACTTGGTCCCAGCCTCTTGTGTTCCTCAAAACTGAGAAGTTGATGCATCATACTCTCCCTATATTGCTAATATGTGTAAATATAATTGTCTGTGTGTGTGTTATCTTTTTTTATTCAGATGCTTGAAGTTTCTTGGTCTCTGAATTTCAACAATTTGCAGTATTTGTCATATAGCTTTTGAGTATTTCCTCCTGTCCTAACTACTCCTTTTATCTCCAAATTCAGGTGTCTAAGTTTTCTTCTATAAAATATGTGATTGTCTTTCAATCTTGTCTGTCTGTTCTCTTCTTGTGGAATGTTTTATTCCATTCTGTGCACTTATAATCACTTATTATTTCCTTCTTTGTCCCACACTTCAGCTAAGGGGAGCTGAACTCAGAGTTTGAACTAAATGCCACTAAAGTTTCTGTAATATTAATCTGTCTCTCGTGCTTTAGGTCCAGATTTAAATTCTCGTATTGCATTCTGATTTTCCTAACATATAATATACCTTGTAGGATTTTTGAGATGGTTAAATAATTAATATATCCAAAAGATTTTAGTGTAGTTATTATAATTGTCATCACTAATAGGCACCCTTTAATTTCTACATCATATTAGAAATTCTTCCATTTGTATATCTTTCATCTCAGTAAGTGAATTCATATTTTCAATTTTCTTCTCTTGTTTTTGCAATATACATTCACTTGATTCTTATAATAAGGTAAAAGCAAAGGCTTTGAAAGTTCTATATCATTCTTTAAAGTACAGTCTTTCTCTGCAATGAGAATCCAGGCTTCAGTTGACTTTATTCTAGTTTCCTATCTTTTTTTCATGGCCTAAAACCAATTTATTTCTCATTCTAGAATAAAGGGGAAACCCCCCAAGTGTGGTATTTGTTTATGAACAATATTTGTGATATCATGTTCAATAACCACAGAGTACAGATATTTCTCATTTAGGACTTGGATTGGACACTCTCCTTCTGGGAAAACCTCACTGATCCACTTAAACTGAAATATGCACACTGAATGTGCTTCTGAACCTGTGCATTTGCACTACCTGAGTCTTCCTGAGAGTTGATTGTAATTGATTAGTATTGTCCTATAATATGAATTATGCTATGATGGCAGATACGGGCCTTCTTTTTCAACATCCTATCTCTCAGGCTTATTCCATTGACTGGAGTGCTGTTTACATACTGTAAACATGAGTAGAACTGACTTGAATTAAATGAGATCTGTTTGTGGCTCCTGGATGGCTCATTCAGTTATGTGGCTGCCTTCGGCTCAGGTCGTGATCTCAGGATCCTCGAACCCAAGCCCCACGTTGGTCTCCCTACTCAGCTAGAGTCTGCTTCTCCCTCTGTCCCTCCTCCCACTCTCTCTCTCCCTCTCTTTCCCTCACATGAATAAATAAAATATTTTCCAAAAAAATGAGATTTGTTTGATGTGGCAGCTGAGAAAATCTTGGATAAGGGGAATCTGAGAAGAGAAATTGTATTTCTGTTCATGGTCTAAGTGTGTTGGATAGCAGTGGTTAAATGAGGACTAGATTAATATCAGAAGTTCTAGTCAACCTGACCTTTAGTCAGGGAAGATAAACTCTGAAGTGTATGTCCCTACCTGCCTTCCGAGTGTCCTTACCTTCAGCCACCTACACTTCACTGTTGCATGTAATGGGCTGCTTAGAACATTAGGAATTTTGTTTCCATTGTTTTTGCTTAGCTCCTCCCCCTCTACCACCACCACAGTAGCTAGCACAACCCAAATCTTTCCACATCATGCGTCTTCTCACATATATCCAACGCAACTAATTTTATGAATGCATAGACTTCTTGACATTCTCTATTTAACAAAAATTATAATAAATAGTTATATTATGTGCGCATTTCCATACCTTGCTCTCTTTAGTTAAAAAAGATTACGTTTGTTGGGGCGCTGGGGTGGCTCAGTCATTAAGCGTCTGCATTTAGCTCAAGGCCTGATCCCGGAGTTCTGGTATCGAGCCCCACGTCGGGATCCTATGCTGGGAGCCTGCTTCTTCCTCTCCCACTCCCCCTGCTTGTATTCCCTCTCTTGCTGGCTGTCTCTCTCTCTGTCAAATAAATAAATAAAATCTTTAAAAAAAAAAAAAGATTACGTTTGTAAATTCTATCCCTTTTCACCCTTGCAAACTGGTCAGTTTTGTTTGTTTATTTTTTTTCCTGTGCACATTTTTTTGAAGACCTTGCTAAATAGAGCCAATAGGAACTAATTCATACTGTTAATATCCCACTTCTCACTTTGTCCCTAAAGCTACAAGGCAATAGAAAGGGACAATAAATATTAACAAAATGTATTATGGCTTATCCCCACCATAAATATTTCTATTGTGTCATAGAGATCTTTCGGCCAATTTTTCACCATATTTTGTTCTAAAGTGTTTTGGGCAATTTTCCAACTGATGTTCATATGAAATTGAAGCTATTCATTAATTTAAAATTTGAGATGCTAGGTAGATTAAATATATTTACTAGTATTACTAATTTCTATACTGATTATTGAGTATTTTATGTACATTAAATCTCCCCTTTCGAAATTGTATAGATTTTTACTTCTTTAGGTTTTCTGTTAAGAGTTGCAATAAAATCTACTGCCTTTTTTAAAGTCTAGTAGATTTATTATTGAAATTAACTCTATTTTAGAGATTCTTTGCCATTTTGTAATGAAATCATTTATACATACATATATATAAATTACATATATGACATGTGAAGGAAAGACACAAAGACAGAGGAAGAGAGACAGAGATTTATTATAAAGAATTGGATTGTGCAATGGTAGGTGCTGGCAAGTCTGAAATTTATACAACAGACTAGTAGGCTGAAAACCCACACAGGATTTCTAATTTTGAGGCAGAATTATTTCTTTGGAATTGGCTTTACTCTTAAAGCCTTCAAACAATTTGATAAGGCCGCTCACATTATGGAAAGTAATCTACTTTCCTTTAAGTCAACTCACTGTAAATGTTCATCACATCTACAAATATCTTCACAGTAAATCTAGACTAGTGTTGACCAAATAAGCATACCCTCACCAGGTTACACAAAAAAATTAGCCATCACAGTAAGGAAATAAATGTAGTTGTTGGAAGCTACTGAGATTTGAAGTGAATTTTAATAAAGCATTATTTTGCAAGAGGAGCCTAATACCAATGCTTAGAATTATAATATGTAATGTATTTTTTCTATCTCCATGCTACCTAACACTGTTATTAAGATTTTCCCAAGCACTCTTTAAGAAATGTTAATGGATCAAGACTTTTTAAAAACTATTTAATAATACAATTTGATGATATAATCTTATTTTGATGATTTTTCTAATATTGACTCTATCCCTCCATTTACAAAAAATTAGATTGTAATTATTCTGACACTCAACCTACCTATGGTAGTAATTTATTTAAAATTTGAATGTAAGATACATTGGAAGATTATTTTATTTTTCAGAATTATTCCCTTCCTTCCTATACCTATAAAAGGATGTTTTCCTGCTCTTGTCCTGTGAATTTCAGTTCCTTCAGATAAGTGATGTGTATATTACTGGCCATGTCATCAGGTCTGGCCATGTGATTTGTTTGGTTAATAACATCTGAGTGGAATACTGCAAGTAAATGATTTAAATGTTGTTGTTGCTTCTCCCTGGGCCATGAAAATGGCCCCCCCACACAGTCACTGATATCTCAGTCTGAGTCCCCAGTCACAGTCCGATAGCCTGGAGAAAAACCATCACCAGCGCAGTGCTCATGCAACAGAAGCAAGAAGGAAATCTTTGATGTTGTTAGTCATTAAGATTTTAGGCTTATTTGTTATGCAGCAAAGCTGGTTAACACAAGATGAGGATTTACCCAATTATTTTTAGTCAATTTTGAATATAAAGGCATTTAAAACATTTTCAAGTTAGTGGTCCATCAGTTTTGTTATTAAGTATACTCCCTTTCATTGACTTCCCTGAAGATTGTAATTTCAGGAGTATTTCTTCAGGAGTTAAACATTACTTATGAACATGTTTCATATATTGAAGTACTTCCAATTCTTATATCATATTTTTGCAATTTATTTCTAAGTTTATTGAATTTATAGCAACGGTTATAGCCTTTGAAATATGTACTTAAAAAAAAAACTTTAGGGGCACCTGGGTGGGACGGCCGTTAAGCGTCTGCCTTCAGCTCAGGGCATGATCCGTCGTTATGGGATCGAGCCCCACATCAGGCTCTTCCGCTACGAGCCTGCTTCTTCCTGCCCCACTCCCCCTGCTTGTGTTCCCTCTCTCGCTGGCTGTCTCTATCTCTGTCGAATAAATAAATAAAATCTTTAAAAAAAACAAAAACAAAACCAAAAAAAACCCTTAAGACTTCCCTTATAGCCAACTATATGATCGATTTTGTAAATGTTCCTCAGATACCAATAAAATATATATATTCAATATTCATAGAATGCAAAATAAGATATTTATGTTTGAGTGGAGTTTATTACAGTATTCAGTTCCTATATGTTCTCACTTATTTATTTCTACTAGACCTTTCTAATTCTGAAAAAGATATATTACATGTCCTAAGTATAATTCTATTTTTATCAAGTTCTCCCTGCATTTCTAATAGGTCGGGCTTTATGTTTGGAATGTTAAGTGGTTTGGTGCTTACAGTTTTTATGAGGAATGTGTCCTTCAAATGAATTGTCTTTTGTCATTACACAAAATGATCTTTTACCTTGTTTAAGAGCTTTTAACCTTAAAAGAAGATTTCATTTCCTCCTGCTTCACATCTACTTTCTTAAATAATGTTGTACTATTTATATTTCATTTTTATTTTTCCCTTTGATATATGAATACTCTATATCAGCAAATGCTGCATAGCTTTGATAGTGCAAAATTCCAAGCACACTATCACTGCATTAACTAGATAATAAAATGTCATCAGTCACTACTCTTTCTTCTCCTTTCATTTTCTCTCCTCTTAAAATATCTATTTTGAGAAACTTACAGCTATTTAGAGCATTTTCTGAAATATTTCCTTTAGATGAGATAACTAAAACTAGAGTCCTCAGTTTTTCTTTCGACTCAACAGGTAAATGATAATTTATCTGTCTATAAGATTCTATGATCCTTTTTTCCCCAGTAACTTACTGATATTTTTAAACCACCAATTTTGATGTATTTCTTTGAAATATAAGTTGTTTCATCGATATGGAAGCCTCCAATTAAAAAAAAATACTTGAAATTAAAAAAAAATCATGAAAGATTGTCAGTCTATTTCCTTCCTCTACCAAGACACACACACACACACACACACACACACACACACACACACACACACTCAATATCCATTCTTTCTTTTTTCCTGGACATATGCCTGCTTAGCTAGTGTCTAGTTTTCTGGCTCTTCCAGTAACTAGACTGAACCAAGTTTCTGTTGGTGGAATGTGGGTGACAATTTGTGTACACCCTCCATTTAACATGCTTTCAAAGACAATAGGTTTCCATGATTCTTCCTTTACTCTTCATACAAACTGGAACAGGGATAGGATGGCAGCCATGCTGCTGAAGACAACTTCTTTGAGGATGGTGTTAACCACAGTATGGCAGAAACCAGCTTCCCCTTTTATCTCAGGAAACAGAATTCCCCTTACAGATTACACTAGTGAGACTGATGTGTAGACGATGAATAAAGCTTCCTTTTTTTTAAAAGATCTTATTTATTTATTTGACAGAGAGATAGAGAGAGAGAGAGCACAAATAGGCAGAGAGGCAGACAGAGAGAGAGGGAGAATCAGGCTCACTGCTGAGCAGGGAGCCCAATGAAGGGCTCAATTCCAGGACCCTGGGATCATAACCTGAGCCAAAGGCAAATGCTTAACCAACTGGGCCACCCAGGCACCCCAGATGAATAAAACTTCTATGTCATTTAACTTCTCTGTTTTGCTGTGGGTGGGGAGGGGAGGGAAGGGTGGGATGTCTTCTCCCAGGTGTTTCTGAGTGGGGTTTGTGGACCACTGAGGGTCCCAAAGACATGTTCAGGGTGTTTGTGAGTCCAAACTACTTTTCCAAACTTTTCCAATATTAAGATGCCACTTGTCTTAAACAATGGTGTTTAAGAATGTTGGCATCAAACTGTACAAGTTGTCATTGTACTGTTCACTGTTAGGCACTTATAAGAAGAAAAAAAAAGGTCAGATTCAGTTAAGAATGTCCTTGAGGGAACAGTAATAATTACTAATATTATCAAACTTTGACCCCTATTTATATGTCTTTTAATATTCCGTGTGAAGACAGGAAATATGCATGAAGCATTTCTACTACATACTGATACAATTGTTACCTCCAGCAAAAACACTTAAAAGACAACTGTGTGAGCTGGCAGTTGAACTAGATGCTTTTTCCAAGGAACACCATTTTGACTTGAAAGAATGAAAGACAAACTATGATTATTCAAACATGAATATTTGGCAAAAGGAAACAAAGGACTGTATTTACTGATGATAATAAACCTTGCGTTTCAGGGAAAAATTAGAATTTTGGAAAACGTGTGCCCCCTGTGAGAACTGGCCAGTTTTCAATACTCAAAGAAATTTTAAAAATAGATGGATATTCATGTGTGTGTTGTGTTTTGATAGAGTTTAAGGAATTGTGTAACTATTTAGAAGACCTGTAGTTAGGCAGTATTTTCCAAATGATCCATGCAGGATGTGACAGATCTGTGCGCGGATAAAAGATCTATTCAAAGTGCAAGACAGTGCAATGGATTTTAATATAAAAGACTACAAAAAGATGCAAATTCTACATAGCTCCTAACCTTTAAGAAATGATCTCTCAGCGAATTGTGGTGTAGTGACAAAAAAAGAATATCAACAATTATTTGAAAAGGTTTAAAACACTCTCACCTTTACAAATACAATCTATGCTAAATAGATTTTTTTTTCATATACTTCAACCAGAATAATGTATCCCAACAGATTGAAAGCAGAAGCAGGCATGAAATCGGTTGTCTTCGGATAAGCCAGACATTAAAGAGATTTGCAAAAATACAACATAACATTTTTCTTCTCACTAACTTGTTTTTTGGAAAAAAGAATAAGTTTTTTTGTTATTAAGGTATGATTTTATATCAACATGCACTGAATTAATTATTTTATTTTTAAATAAATTAATAAATATGTTATTTTTAAATCTCCATTTTTGTTTCATAATATAGTAAAGATCAATAGACATAAATCACATAAATAAAAGTTCTTTCAGATCATTAGCAGCTTTTAAGAATATAAAAGGTTCCTGAAACCTTAACCACCAGTTTGCCAAGATCAATTTTTTTCCCTACCTATTTGATTAATGCCACTCTATCATCTGTCCCCTTTGTCCGTGTATAAATCATCTTATCACTCATTAATTCTATCTTGTTTTTTTCTCTTGGTGCTTTATTTTACATTTGTTTTAACTATGCTGCATTTTAATATTTTTTGTCCTGTTACCCTGCTGTCTGTATATTTATTGATTTAATTGTTAAATTAGAAAATGATTTGAGTTGCAGAGTGTAGATTTATGTTCTAAGGGAATGTCCTTCTGTAGTCTTTTGATTTCGTGGACTCATCCGTTGATTATTCTAAGTTGTCCGCTTTCTGCTCAGGATTTTCACTTAACTTGGATCTTCCTACTCTTTGCACAGTATTTTGTGTTCCCTTCCGTAAATCGTGGATTTTCTTAAGTAAGCTGGCACTTGGCCTATGCTCAGCCCAATACATCCTAGGAGTTTAGTGCAATGTGGTAGTATTTCTTTGAGAGGTGGTGTTTTCTTGTGTGTTAGAAGTTCAGGTCCTGTGGAACAGGGATGTGCCAAACTAGCCAGTTGTCAGCTTTCATTTGGGAATACAGAAGATGACTTCTTACTCTCAGCTGTTCTCATTTTTTATTGAACTCACTTGAGTCGTCGGATATTGTGAAAAATTAAGCCCAGAGTATTTTAAGAGTTTAAAATACACAACAGCATTTCCTAAGGGCCATGAATTATGTCAAGGAAAGGTGCTGCACTTTTTGGCACCGAGGTGGCCAGCTCTCTGTGGGAATCATGGAATTATGCCCCTTAGCTCAGGCCTCTCTGCCTTGATGTTCCTGGGCTCAGGCAAATCCTGTGCTGGAACACATCAAGTTCTTGGTTTACACTTGCCTCCTACTGGGACGTATGAAAAATCTGGGGCTTTGCATTTTCACTACCAGCTCTTCCTCTGCCCAAGTCTTAGCTACAGCACTGCTTGGAGGAATTCTAAATCCACCTCTCTTTCCATAATGCTGAAACTCCCAGAAGGCTGAAAACCAAGTCTTTAACAACAAAACCTGACATAGTGTAAAGATGCATAGGTCTAAGTGCAGAACTATGTATTTCTTTGAAGACAGGGTAATGGTCCAATCTCCTTCCCCATGGTATCATGCAAGGAAAATTATATGCACTATATTGCTTTTGTAAAATTTGAGATTTTCTAGATTTTTAAACATACCTGATTCCATCTAATGCTGTGCTTCTGTCCTTGAATCTCTCCAAATTCTGTTGTTGTTTGTGAATTTGGCTCTCTGCTATGGCTTCTCTTTTGTCATTAAGCTGAGTTTTAAGTGGTCTTTATTACTTTAAGCATTCATTTGTAATTTTACTGCTTGCTTCTTAGAGGTGAGAAACAGTTTTCCTTTCAAGCTACAATGTCCCTCAAGGCATAGGCTTCTCTATTTTGTTTTATTTTTGTCTGCAAGCTAGCATGAATTGCCTTCTTCCCCCACAGCCCCCCACTTCTTATACCATTGCTCTCACCACCTTCAATCTAAACCCTAAGCCAATGACATGTGTTTGAGGTTTTTATTTGTGGCAGGCTCTTGTTTCTGTACTAATTTTTGCAACAGTACAGAGAGGCTTGGCTTCTTTTCATTTTCATCCACACAATGTCCCCATCACAGGCTGACAGGAAGCCTTTGCTCATTGTTGCTATTCCAGTACTCAGGCTGAAGTGGTAACTCTCATCTTGAACATTACTGATTGCGATGCCAGGAACACCAGAGGATGCCAGAAAGGGCTTCCACTGAGTGAGTGATTAAATACTCTGGTCAGTTCACAATGTATTGGTCTGAATTAGTCACATGGCTTCCCCAAAGCCAAAGGAAGCATAAAAGTTCAATACAACATTTGTCCAGAATGAGGTCAATCAGAAATATTAGATGAAAACCGTTAATGAGCACCTCAGAGTATAAGCCAGATATATCCTACAGATTCAGAAAGTCTGAGAATTGATGAGGAAGAACTTTTACATATTAAGCCGATACAAGCATTTGTGAATTTGTAGACATACACAATCAGCATAATTATTTAAACATGAACCGTCTAAAACTCATATCGTGTAGTAGATATTTATTAGATAATTTGTCTAAAGTATGATGACAAAGATAAAACGATAAATCATCATCATCATTTTGAATTATTAGATAAAAGTCTTTACTCACAACAAAACTTGTTTAAGCCCCAAGGTGAGATTTTTTTTTTTTAATCCATGAAATTTCTGCTAATGATATAGCTGGATGCTGTGCAACATCTGTTGTTTACAAGTTCCAACTACCCATTGGGTCACTTGTAAATTTTCACACAGATTATAAGCGACGTTATTAAGATTTAAGAGAATAAACAGTTTAGCTGAATAAGTTAATATTATTTTAATTAGAAAATTATATTATTCATTATCTATATTAAAGCTTAAATAATTAGCCTTCTCAAAAAAACTTGCATTAAAGCAAACATTACAGCTATTGCACTGGATCTCAAGTTGAATAATTAAACAAAGTCCCAAACTTCAACTTGCAGCCCATTAAGTAAATCAATGAAACCATTTTTATCGTTCTTACATCGTGAATTTCCTTATGAAAAGAAAAATCAAGCATCTTCGTTATTTTATGAAAAACCTTTTTCTTTGGTTCTTAACATTTTTTTCAGCCCTTCTCACATCAGTTATTGTTGGCTTCCTTCTGAATGGCTTATTCATAATATGATCCACCAAGATCAAAACCAGTTTCTAGAAATGGCATTACATGTGGGTACAAATTCTGTCCACAGAATCAATAATTCGGCAGAACATGTATTATTTTCCTTAATCTAAGGATACATTTATAAGACACTTTTCTTAGAAATCTGGGAGAAAATGAATACAATCAACATTGTAAACATATAATCAGATTCCATTGTCTTCAATGATATGGCAAAAACATTGCACTGATAAATACATTTAAAATTACATACTAATTTAGAACTGACATTAATAGGAATACTATTTTTCTGTCAATTGTTTTCTTTTTTTTTTTTTTAAGATTTTTATTTATTTTGAGGGAGAAAGAGCCAGTGAGAGAGGGAACACAGGCAGGGGGAGTGGGAGAGGAAGAAGCAGGCTACCAGCGGAGAAGCCTGATGTGGGGCTCGATCCCAGAATGCTGGGATCTCTCCCTGAGCCGAAGACAGACGCTTAATGACTGCGCCACCCAGGCGCCCGTCTGTCAATTGTTTTCTAAGGACAAAACTGATTTATTTCCAAAAGTTAACCCATTTATTTTCTAAACATAGTCACATAATTTATTTCATGAAATACCATAAATTAAATACCCGTTAACAAAATACCCAATATAAAAATGAATATGCTGCACAACCTTCTAAAAAAATCCTTCAGTCACTTCCCATGTCTCCTTCACGTGAGCTAAACAAATCTTCACACAATTTGAGATCTACTTGATTATCCAGGTTACCTTGTACCTGTTATGTACTCTCTCTCAAGGTCAATATTAGTAGCTTTCATTCATTCCTTAGTATTTTTCATCCTCGCTCCTTTAAGTTACGAGAGCATCAGCCTATGCTGTTTCCCCTGCATGAAACTTCCCCTACCCTGTTTGCCTAGTTAAATTTTAGTAGGCAATTTGCTGTTTTTGCATTTATTCATTTTCAGTTCTCTGGGTGACATTTCCCCTGGAATTCCAACAGGAAACATCTGTCTACTTATCCTCAGTCTATGTGGTTTGACCAGGCCTGCACCCCACTCCATTGAGAAGCACGTGTCCCTGAAGTGACTAGTCCAAATAATGGCATCCCTCTAGTCTCTGCAAAGATTATCACAGGGATAGAAGCATGACCCAAGTTGGTCCAATTAAAATGATTTCCAGAAATTTTATGACTGCCTAGGACTCAGAACTTTGATAATTACTCTTGAGCTGCCAGGGGGTCAGTAGAGCAGAAGGGCTGCCTGGGAAGGAAGCCAACATGAAGAAGAGCAGATGGAAGAAATGGAAATATTCAGACCTAATGGCCTTGTTTGGGCCCCAGATCCATGCAGCAGACCCTGTTGTCATATTGTTCTCATCCTCTTATTTCTAGTGCCATTGGCACGCACTAAACAATTAATGCATCTGTACTGATTTAACAAATGAGCATCAAAATTGTTAAAATACATTGTTTAAATATATTTTAATATTTGTACTTTGTATCAATGTCTTCCACAGTCTGCATTATTAATTAATCAACCTAGTCACTCATTCATCAACAAAATTTCATTGCAGGACTACTATGTGCTCAGCAATTAACATGTTAGTGGGAAATTCAGAGTGATGAAAATATTCTATTTCCTTATATTACTTAGCTGTATTTTCAAATGATATACAATACTCATATTGCTTTTTAAAAATAGTAGTTATTTTGAAATGTTTCCTTAAAAATATAGGTATACCATCATCCATAGAATTCTGATAGCAGTTATGGTTTAGAATGGGGATTTTCTGGAACAGATTCTACTCTGTAACTTTGACCTTTTCTTCAGGAAGTTTCAAATTGACCTTTGGAATCATCTGGTTTGAATGGCTCTCAAACCCTTTCCAAACAGGCCTCATTGATTGGCCTGACACGGTTTGCACTGATAAAATATCTTTTCTCACACAACAACTGCCATTAGAAGCAACAACAAAAATTATAAGGCTTTATTTTTTTTTTAATTTTTTTCTAAACATATTATTTTTTTTAAAGATTTATTAAATTCCAGTTAGTTAGCACACATTGTATTAGTTTCAGGCATACGATATAGTGATTTAACACTTCCACACATCACCAGGTGCTGATCACAAGTGCACTCCTTAATCCCTGTCGCCTATTTCACCCATCTCCACACCCATCTCCCCTCTGGTAACCATCAGTTTGTTCTGTATAGTTAAGATTCTGTTTCTCGGTTTGCCTCTCTCTCTCTTTTTCCTTTGCTCATTTGTTGTTTCTTGAATTCCACATGAGTGAAATCATATGGTATCTGTCTTTCCGCGACTTATTTATTTCAATTATCATAATACCTTCTAGCACCATCCATGTCATTTCAAATGCCAAGATCTATGCTTTTCCTTGGCTAATGTTCCATTTTATATATATACCACATCTTTATCCTATCATCAGTTGGTAGATACTTGGACTGTTTCCATAATTTGGCTCTTGGTGGTAACACTACTATAAACGTTGAGATGTTTGTACCCCTTTGAATTACTATTGTCGTATTCTTTGGATAAATACCAAGTAGTGTGATTGCTGGATGGTTGGTTCTATTTTTAACTTTTTGAGGAAACTCCATACTGTTTTCCAGAGTGGCTGCACCAGTTTGCATTCCCACCAACAGTGCAAGTGGGCTGCCCATTCTCCACATCCTTGCCAACACTCATTGTTTCTTGTGTTGTTCATTTTCACCATTCTGACCAGTGAAAAATGATATCTCATTGTAGTTTTGATTTGTATTTCTCTGATTATGAATGATGTTGACATCTTTCCATGTGTCTGTTGGCCATCTGTATGCCTTCTTTGGAAAAATGCCTATTCATGTCTTCTGCCCATTTTTACATTGGATTATTCATTTTTTGGGTGTTGAGTTGTATAAGTTCTTTATATATTTTGGCTACTAACCCTTTATCAGAAATGTCATTTGCAAATACCTTTTCCTATTCCAAAGGTTGCCATTTAGTTTTGTTGATTGTTTCCTTCCCTGTGCAGAAACTTTTTATTTTGATAAAGTCCCAATTATTTATTTTTGCTTCTGTTCCCCTTGCTTCAGGAAACATACCTAGAAAGAAGTTGTTACAGCTGATGTCAAAGAGGTTACTACCTGTGTTCTCCTCTAGCTTTTTTATGGTTTCCTGTTTCACATATAGATCTTTAATCCATTTTGAATTTATTTTTGTGTTTGGTGTAAGAAAGTGGTCCAATTTCATTCCTTAAATTACGTACTTTTTAAATTTATTTAGACTTAATGTAAATCTAAAGTAGTGCCCTCTAAGGTTTGCTTAGATGATCAACATGCAGAAGTTCAGGATGTTTACTACAATGCTCAACACATTCTTCGCAGAAGAATTATTTTTATATATTGCTCTATTGGGGAAAAAACTACATAAAATTTATATTTCCGTACTTTGTAGTAAAAAGCAAAATATTCATTAAGAATGAATATAGTCAAACCATATCCTCATCACATTTGGCTCTATTTTTTTTTTCAAAATTACATACCACAAAATATAAAGAGCATAAGTGGGCCTCTGCTATAATCTTTGAGTTTTCCTCAATCAGAATTATTGCCCTTTGTACCATAGTGAATAGAATAAGTTCTGTTTGTTGTTTGGTTCCATATTCTTCTGTGTCTTTCATCCCCTAGTGACCCACGATGATCTTCTATGATCTCCAGGCTCCTTTGCACAATCTCATGTTTCACAGTGATGGTTGCTTACTTGTTCTAAGGACCTACATTTGACAACAATAAATATTAGAAATCTGCATTTCCAGTTTTTAAATGTTGGGCTTTTTAGTCAGAAACTTCATCAATTAGGGGTGTCCACCTGGTTCATTGGAAAGAGCACGGGACTGTTGATATCAAGATTGTGAATTCAAGCCCCACATTGGGTGTAGAGATTACTTAAAAATAAAATCTCAAAAAAAAAAAAAAAAAGAAACATCATCAGTTGGAAATGAAAGTGGTTCTCAAGGTTGTCATTCACTCTCTACCAGATGCCAGCCACCATTCACTTCTGATCTCAGAGTGTCCTCTTCTAATATTTCAATGGCTCTGTTGATAAATACGTCTCTGTACCATGGGCATGTCTGAGGCCATCTATCTCACCCTTGTGAAATTTGATTCTGCATAAAAACAGGACAAAAGAAATACCATCGTGCTCACTAAAATGCATCACACTTATAAACACACAATTTATACCATTTTCTGCGTAAAATAAATACATAAATATATTTCTTTCAACAGTCTATAATTTTGTTCCTTAATTGTTTTTTGCCACAAATTTTGAAAATTTCAAGATCTGACTAAAGTAAGACAGAGAACAATAAGCCTCAAGGAAAATAATTAGCAATATTGTTAATATTAATGAATTTAACACTTCTCATAATTGCATATATCATTAAACCCTTTCAATTTCACATAACAGCACAAAGACTCCCATTACCACCCTTACATGTGGTTATTACATGTGGTTAAGAATCTGATATCTTGTGTAGGAAAATAATAATCAAAAATAATCTAATCCAGCTTTCATTTGATGGCAGAAAACATGGGAGACCTATACAATGTATACTGATTGATCATAGGAAAGGGGAAAGAAAATGAGGCAAGGAAGTTCAAAAAAGGCAATGTGTTAATTGAGATTTTAGGTAATGAAGCTGTTTTCATGTATATGGTATTTTTCATTTTTATAGAATTCATTTTTCAAATGAGGGTGAAACAGCTTCAGTAAACCTTTTGAAAAGCATCACAAACCAAGTTAACTATCCTTGTGTCTGAGCATCATCTCACCTTCATCTCTTTAAATTAAGACAATAAAGACAATTTTAGCTAGCTTGAATCAAAATTTCTAGTAGTAATTAAAAACACTTCAGTGGAAATATCCACCTAAGCTTTATTCCTGAGCAACCAAAAGAGACAAAACTTGAAGGAAAAATAATTTTAAATTTATCTCCACCATCACCCAGTTTTAAACCTCCACTCCAGTTCTAAAACATAACTACATTAAAAAGTTATTAAATATCATAAATATTCAGGATAAGAATCCATTAAGGACAGAGATTTGATTAACTATATTGTTATCATTTAAGAATAAGGATTGGGAACAAATAAAGTAATGACTGGTAGCATATACTATGGTGTTAATAGTCTTAGTCTTATATGTGGCTCATGTTTATAAATAGCTCAGACTGTCAAATTGGCCAAAGAGAGAGGAAGGAAGGAAGGGAGAAAGAAATAAAGAAAGGAAGGGAGGAAGGAGGGAAGTTTGCTGCTTAGAACAAAACAGAACCAGAGTAATATCTGTTGTTATTTTGCTTCCTGAAAGGGGGAGAGTGAGGCCCATTACTTTTTTATTGCAATCACCCAATAGTTGAAAGATTAACTTTGTTTAGAGCCATAGTCTAGCAGAAATATTATTGAGGTTTGATGTGTTCAAAGTCTTTATTTATTAGGATTCTTCACTAAACCATTAGATAAATATCTTTTTGATGAAAGGGAAATTATAAGATTCATTGACTTAAATGTACTGGCTATATCTTTTTGTCCTATGCTAATTGGTGGGAGACATTTCTAAAAACTATCTACACATCTCGCATTTTACTCTCCTATTTCTCTTCTTGAACAAGAAGGACATTGAATCAGAATATGATGAATACCAACAGGACAAAAATTTATTTAGAACTACTTGGAATAGCATGTGTTGAATATTTGAATAACAAGTGTAAAGAACTGTTTCATATTAAACTGTTCAGTTTAGCAGAAAAAACTAAAAGTGTAATTATACCTGCTAAATCACTTGGTTCTCTCTTCCTTTCAGTGATATTACTACTCGGAAATAAATGATTAAACAAATCAGTGGTGATTATTTTTGGTTTTGGTTACCTGATCATTAAATAAATGCAATCTTATTGAGTAAATCCTGATTTCTCAGCAGATCTACATAAAAGACATTTATTTTAATTACCATGTATAAAAAGGATGTATTGAAATCAAAGTTTATATGCAAAATTAGCTTTATTTAGTGTTATATTAGTTGGCACTTTATTACATTAACAGTAATATAGATTGTAGGTAAACCATCAAGTTTCAGAAAAGTATATTATTTGTAAGAACCTAAGGAAGTTTCACGATTTTATTTTTAGTTATGCAGTATTTTAGATTAAGTTAGGACTAAGAATAATTTATATATTTCTCCATGACAGCATGACCCTACTATATATGCCAATTTAAGAAAATATAATTCTACTTAGATTTTATACTGTATTACATCTCCAATAAATATGTGCCTAGTATAGTTTCCATTGGAAATTCTCCAATTACTAAAAATGGGTATGCTCAGGAGGATAGCACTTCCTTAAAAATGTGCACTATTTCCAGTTAAAAATAACTCCCCAGAGTTTTTTATATGCTCCATCCAACAATCTTTAAAAAATTGTGCTGATAAAAGTCCACTGCTGGAAATAATTTAAATGATATACTCTAAAATAAGCATGCCAGGGATGTAAGTGTGGGGATATTCACTGCAGCATTCTTAACAATCAAAAACAAATCCTGACAACATCCAGGTTGTCAAAAACATGTGTCTGATAAATTGCCATCTGGGTCTGTAATGAAACACTCTCCTTTTAGATGGAATCAAATGTATCCATATTGCTGACATACAAAGCATGACAAAATATATTAGGTGGAAAAGTACAGAGTCCTACATATGATGTCATCATTTTTGCATAAATAAAAAATACATCTATATCGTTTTTAATTCATGTACCAGAATGTAGTATATTGAAAGTTTACAAAAGAAAATACAGTGATTATCTTTGGGGTGATGGGCTGGGAGTCTTGTAATAAAGTCAAGAGATATTTACCTTGTACATATATCTAGTACATGTATTGCTTTTTCTTCAAAGCAAGAATATTTATTCTTAGAAAAGTGAGAATACTTTCCGGGATAAGAAAGAGAAAGAAGATGATGTGGTTTAAAATGTGTACATAGGCTTAACTATTTCTAAGGATCGTGAAATTTCTGTTTCTGAACCTGAATGGTAATTATACAGCTATTGCTTTACAGTTATTCTTAACAATGTAAATGCAGTTTAATACTTCCTTCTTTATAAAGTTGACATGTTGCATAAAATAAAATTTTACGTAATGTAAACTTTTATAAAGCAGGATAATATATTTCAACTGCATATCTGAGTCTATCTCTGGCTAAATTTTTGTTCTCCAAATATTAGTAGTGACATTCCTCTTGATTTTATTTTTTAAGCTAATTCCTGAAAAATTCTGCATATTACTAGAAGAGACATAATATCTATCCCTGAAATCTCATTACATTTAATCCTTTAAAATAAGGTTCATTTTGAATATAATTATTAATATTTGACAAAGCTGTAAGGTAAACTCAGAATCTATACATATATTTTTGCTTCTTCTGAAGTGTCATATTTTCTCTTCTTTCAACCCTACTTAAATATATATATTTGTATATATTAAGATATTATTATATATAATATATAGATATAATATATAAAATATATAGATACAATATATAATATATAGATATAATATATAAAATATATAGATACAATATGTATAATATATAGATATAATATTATATATTAAGAAATAGATACATATTTCTTAAATTTAAATTCTATTGCTGGTGTGATGCTAAATATTTAGTTTACCTCTGGTTCTCACCACTGAAAATTTGCAAATCTTTTTCTGAGCATAAATTATTGCCTTCTTATTCAAGGTATCTAGAAATATCATTACATACTCCATATTTTTTTAAAGATTTATTCATTTTATTTGAGAAAGAGAGAAGAGTGTGTGTGTGTGTGTGTATGCATGAGTGGGGAGAGGGACAGGGGGAGGGAATCCCAAGCAGACTCCCCCTTAGCATCTAGTCAGATGTGAGACTTGAACTCATAACCCTAAGATCATGACTCTGAAATCGTGGCCCTGAGATCATGACCTGAGCCAAAACCAAGAGTCAGACACTTAACCAACTGTACCACCCAGGTGCCCCACTAACTCCACACTTTTAATTTCCTTCCATCATCCACTTTTCCAGGCCTCGTTATGGTTTTCTGTATATACTGTATTCTATCATGGCATCTAATCTGTTTTAAAAAAAATTAGTATTGAAGTAACTTTGAGCTGACTTAGGAAAAATGTTTTATTAAAATTACAAAGAATGAGTAAAAGTATATTTCATGTATTTGGAATGACCTAAAAATATGAATTTGCTACATTATGACTAAAGGTACTTATTACCTGTATATATATGTTGTCACTCAGCATGCTCTACTGCCTTCCTGAACATGGAGGAAAACTACATTGCCAAGATTCCTTTACAATATAGTTTGGAACCAAATGACTGAGATCTGACTGAGATATGACCACATATGTGATATGTCACTTTCAACCTGGTCCTTCTTAAAAAGATGCAATCGTCTCTGCCCCTGCCTTGTCACCAAAGAAGCTACTTGTTATAGTAAGCACACAATGGAAGGAACTCAGATCTCGGAGCCAATGGCTGGAGGATAAAGGTGGGCAAAAACTGGCGGTAGTCCATCACAGAGTGAGGCAAGTGAAACATGTACTTTAATTTTATTAAGCCACTGATAATTCAAGTGAGACTTGTTTCTTCCTACTTTCCTCTGTCCAGAACAGAAATAGGCATCTTGAGCAGAGATGCTCCTATTAAATTTTTTTAAAAATAAAAATAAGAAGTCTTGAATTGTGAAGGCTAATGAGGAAACTTATTTCACAGGCTTAAAACTTGGAGTGATTCTTCTAAGAAAGAGCAAATATTTTATAGCAGCAACTCTTTCCTGTAGCAGCCTAGCAAACAATAATTGCAAGAGTAGATGATTCCAGAAATAATTGGCTGCTTATCCAGTGTAAATAAAAGGAAAACAAGTATCCAGAAATGCGAGGATTTTTAGGATAGGAAAAACTGGATGCTTTTTGATCCTAAACAGTAAATGATTGGATTTCAAAACACTTTGACAACAAAGGCTAGTGAAACTTTTTAGGTAAATAATGTGATTTAGAGTAATGTTCAGATTTGGGGTGAGATCTCTCACCTATTGTTATTCAGCTATTTCAAGGTAGCTTCTGTTAGGTTGAGGTAAAGAAACATAAAAGTGAGGAAAAATGGTGTTTTAAAGTTATATCATGAAAAGGACTTTTGGACAGAACACTGGAATGAAAGACATATATGACTAAGTCTTTGACATATTCATACATATCTATATCCATATTTATATCTATAGCTATACATAAACCATAAGGCACTTCCTCTCTCTAAAAAAAATCATTATGTTGCTGAATATTTACTAAAATCCCTGGTGGGGATGGGGACATGGGGTAGGCGGATCACTGAATGAGGACAAGATGGCAATGTCAACATAGTTTTTCAATCTCAATGAATTCCTCAAAACAACAAAGCAACCATAATGACTAGGGAAAAAAAAAGAAGAAAGAAAGAAAGAAAGAAAGAAAGAAAGAAAGAAAGAAAGAAAGAAAGAAAGGAAAAAGAAAAAGACCAAAGAAAATATCTTCAAAAAAAAAAGAAAATGACAAAATCTTGTAAACCTCAAAATCCAGGAAGCCAGGCAACCCTTGACAACCAGGCAGCCATGATACAGGCAACTCTGTGGGATGAAACCATGGATCATCCTAAGATCCAGGGGATCCAAAAGTCCCTAACAAAGACAGAAGTCATCTTAGTGGATGACTTGAAGTCAAGAGCTGAAATCAGGAAGAGTCTGATGAAGGGCTGCTGCTGCTGGGAGGAAAGAGCTCAGGAAAGCAAACAGCTTATGCTCTGTTCCAGAGCACAGATCAATAAAGAGGAGAAACCTCAAGGAGGAGAATCAGAATTGTGGACAGGAAAACCAGGGACAAACATAACAGAAGATTCAAACACATGATGAGAAGTGGAGCAGAAAGGAAGATCTCAGAAAATAGACAGAAGCATATTTTATTAAAAACACTTTTTAGTGACAACCAAGAACCTTAGAATTGGGAAGTTAGAAAATTTAATCTGGTCTCTCCCCAGTCATGTACATAGAAAACTTCCTGGAAATGAGCAGAAAAGCCATTGCATTCCAACAGGAGATGTGAGTAGGTTGTAACTGAGACTCACCCAAAGATCAAAAAGGAATAGAAAGAATACATAGCTGAATGACAGCCCAATGGGCATGAAGACACTAGAAAGACATGCTCACAAAACATGAAAACCAAAAATAAAATATTCCAAAACAAACTACAGGTAATCAAGAGGACAATAGAAGACGTGAAGGACAGTATAATCACAATTAGAGAAACTTAGTTATGAATGATTACATGAAAATGAGAACACAAAAGGGAAAATGACAAAGGGAAAGAACTAGAATTCAGTAGAAAAGATTTAGAAAGAGAAGAAAAAAAACGATCATGAAAAAGAAAACTAAGCTGAATATAACATGAGTGAACCTAGATTAAATAGATTTGAGAGAAAACAAAGGACATGAGAGACAGCCACAGAAAATCCAGAACCACAGAAAACCGGAGCAATGGGAAATGGCAAATGCTAATGTGCACAATTAAAATAAACTTTCTTAAAAAATATATTTGAACTCATATATTCAAAATGAACACTGTATATTTAGGAAAATCATTCCAGGCCCATTAACACTTAGATATGTTCTTGTAAAACTATTAAACTTAAAAAAAAAAAAAAAAGGAAAATAACATTAGACATCCAGACAACAAAGCCAAAGTCTCTTATGAGAGAAAGACAATCAGGTTGGTGATGAAAAATTTCAAGTTGTCTGCAAGTACAGAAGGGGAAAAGGCACAGGTGGTTATATAAACTATGAAACACTTCTTATGCACATGTGTGCAAAGAGAATGTTCTTAGGAATTACACTTGATAAAGAGAGTCACAACTTTGTAATATATTTTTCCTAAAAGAATAATGTTAAAATTTTAATTTAGTTCCAAGTACACAATATCTGATTTTTTAATAGATTAATATTATTTTAATTTTATATCTGAAACATTCGATGTATCTTCCAGCTATGAGATTCTGGCAAGATAAAAACTTTCTTGTTTCAGATTATCTATCTCTAAAATACTCAGAACATGTCATTACAGCATTGGGAGTTCCAATTATTAGCACTTCAATGTCCCGAAAGCCACTCTAGAAATAATGTTGGTATATTATAAGCCTCGTGGCCTTCCTTTTTATTTTTATTTTTTTTACAGTGCTTAAAAATCTTTTTACTGAATATAAACACAGAACATCAGACGAATTTACAAAAATTAGAATTATGGTATCTAATTTCCATTATTTGGTGGTGTATATTTAAATTTCTTTTCTTGAGTATAATTGACATAAACCACATTAATTTCAAGTGTAATCATGATATTGATTTATGTGCAGTTTATAGGAAACGACTTTCTCTCTAAAAGACCCTAGGGAATAAAAGAAGAATCTGGAATCATGGAACATTACATCAAAAACTAAGGATGTACTGTATGGTGAATAACATAATAAAAAATTATTATTAAAAATTTTTTTTTAAAAATTAAAAAAAAAGAATCTGGGTTAAATAACCTTAATCCTGCTTGGGGAGGGGGTGGAGGGGGGGGAGATGTTTCTAATCTAATTAATGCACTAAGGCTGTCAGTTGTGCATGAGCCAAGTACAGGGGCCTAAGTCCCAAACACATGCAGTGGCAGCCTCCTCCCACCCACTACCACTCAACAGTCACTATAATATATTTTTCTTTTTAAAAATAAAAAGTTAGGGCGCCTGGGGAGCTCAGTTGGTTAAGCGTCTGCCTTCAGCTCAGGTCATGATCCCAGGCTCCTGGGATCTAGTCCCACATGGGGCTCCCTGCTCTGTGGGGTGTCTGCTTCTCCTTCTCCCTCTGCCCCTCACCCCTGCTCATGCTCGCTTGCCCATGCTCTCTTTGTCTAGTAAACAAATAAATAAAATCTTAAAAAAATAAAATAAAAGGTTAAAAAAAAAGACTACTGATTTTTAAAATATAAATAGCTAATCCATTAGGAAAAGAGTTTTATCAGGAAAAATCTATAAACAAAATGGAGTATTGAATTTTTTTTCTGAAAAAAAAGTCAGTCCTGGGATGATGAGCAGTTAATAAAAATATTTCCAAGTGTAAATAGCCACTAAATGTTATTTTTTAAAGGTCAAGGAGAAATTAGTCTTTATTAAGTTGTTTTCAGTGAGTATTGCTATAATGAGGAATATCATAAAACCAGCAAAATGTGAAATAATTGATATGGGGAATTAAACTTTTCAATAGCAATTTCTATAGCAAAAGAAAAATATGCTTGTTTCCATTCAATAAAACAAGAACATAGAGAAAACTTTTATGGATGTCCATAGAGAAAATGATACAAAAGGATTCAATTTAAGAAAATCCAACAACAAATGAAATGATATATGTAAAAACGATTTGTAGTCTTAAGAAGAAAATACAATGTACACCCAAGCAGTTTTGGAGCAACGTGGTGACACCGGTTCTCCTTTCAAATGATATTTGTACAACTAGAAGGTACATTTTACCAAAAGTACCTAAACCTTCTTCAGCAAATGAGATATTTTAAAATGTTTCCCAGCTTGAAAATATAAATCTTAGATTCCTTGCCAAGTAAAAATTAAGTAAACTAAATAAGAATATAACAATTACTCAAAGTGGTCCAGGATCAGAACTTAAAATGCCCTATATTTTTAAAATACAAGTCTAGCTATTTTTCTGTACGTTCTAAAACAACACGGAATAAAGCACAGTAACTATTATAATAATGTGAAAATTAGACATGAAAATACTTATCAAAAAACCTCTACTATCACTCTGACCAAATGAAATATACTTGACATATAAATACATTTTAGAAAGGTGATAGATAGATGATAGATAGATGATAGATAGATAGATAGATAGATAGATGATAGATAGATAGATAGATAGATAGATAGATAGATAGATAGATAAGTAGATAGGTAATAAGGCATCCCTCATGTCAAACTTGCCCTTATTTTTGTGTAGCAAGAAGACAATTTTGTAAGTACTTACTCCTTATCCACCAAAAGTGAAGCACAATTTATCTAAAAACATAAAGTTTTCAAAATCATAAAATGTCATCTTGAAGCTGAATGAAAGAACATTACAAAAATAATGTTTTAGGTACAGATACATTTATTACACTGCATTTTATGCAAATAAATAGAGTATTTGAATCAAGAGAAAGTTAAGAGTTCAAACTTGCCAGATTGCTTTAGAAATGAACCGTGGAAATGTTCGGGAAATGCACAGGGTTCTGTCTAACCGCCTCTGATAAATTGCCCTATCAAAGCTTGCCCTCAACGGCATACTCACCACCGTTACTCAGTGATTTCAGTGTCAATTAGAAGGTTTCTCCTAGAGTTCCTCAATCTATATTTATAAATTTGCTTGAAACAAGGCAACTAGACAGGTGGAAAAATTAAAAGTAGCAATTTTCATGAACAAACGTGTAGCATTTAGCAACATTCTATCACTTGTTAAATGTTGAATGTTTAAAAGAAAAACATACATGAGAACTCTATTTCCAGAAGATGTAAGTATAAAACATAAGGGAAGCAAAGGATGATAAGCTGGGAAGTTATTTATTTTCTAAAATTGAAGCACAAAAATCAAAATGAGAGATAGAAATACATAATATATTTATTATATTGACATTGATGAAGGTGACATTGTGTAATTTCTCCATCCCTAAACAGACAGGCAAACAAGCATGCTCTTGGCTGTACCTTCATTTAGAGACTGTCATAAAAACATGAGATAGTTCATAAACTGTACATCATACTGTGATCTATCAACTCAGTTTAAAGGCCAGAAATTATTATGAAATATATATCTAATTGCCACTCATATATAATGTCTTGTCTATCATCCTACCTCCTAAAGCATTGCATTTTTGCCACAATTAATATAAGACCATTATTCCATTCCACATGGCATTACTAGGTAATTATAAAACTCCTGATAAAAATCAACATGAAAGAATGTTTCCAAAGAGTGAATATATAGTGAAGCCAGTTGAGAGAGGCCACCTGTCACAGTCTTTAGCAACATTGTACATTTTACCTACCTATGGTAGCCTTTGTTTTCATGAAGCTAGAATGACAGCTGAATGTAACCAAAATCCATTTCACTTTCTTTGTGTTTGTGTTAGAAATTGTTCTCACGTTCAACAACTTTAATACAGTCACTACTCTGGAAACTTGGGATTCAGGGACAGAGCCTGGAAGGTGTGATTGGAGGTGCATGACCACTCCACTTAAAGCCAGAGTCGAGACGGCTCCTTTGAAGATGTTTGGAATTTGAAAACTTTGATCATGCAGACAGCATCAAACCCCGAGCGAGGATCCAGAAAGGGTGACTGCAGAGCCTGTGACACGAAAGCAGGGCCCCATATATGGCAAGTTTAGTCAGGCTTTAAATGGGATTTCTGGTTTGAGAACATGACATACTGCCATGCTTTATTTTTGAGCATAAGTAAAAATTTCAGAGATGCAAAAGTCAAGTAATTTGTTAATCCATCATTCACGGATCTGTTTAAAAAATCAAGCAACTTGCATGAGGAGCCTGGGCGGCTCAGTCCATTAAGCCTCTGCCTTAGGCTCAGGTCATGATCTCCGGGGCCTGGGATTGAGCCCCACGTCCAGCTCCCCACTCAGCAGGGAGTCTGCCTCTCTCTGCCCCTCCCTCTCTTTCTCTCTGTCTCTTAAAGAAAGAAATAAAATCTTTAAAAAAAAGAATCAAGCAACTTCCTAAGAAATAGAAATACCAAAAATGACTGCTACTCACCCTGTATCATCCTTAATAATTGAAATCTTTGAAATTTCACTGGTTCTAAGGAAAGCTAGCCTCTGGATTAAGGCTCAGTTCTCTTCAGCGAATAACCTTAATTTCCTTCCCCTCTTGGAACTGCCTCACGGGCAGTCTGCGTCCAGTGACCGACTAATCACATGCTCGATGTATGGGTCCCATGTAAGTAATAGTCTGGTTTCATAGGTGACTAGTGTCCTGACACTAGCTCCATTGTAGGCCATCAGTGAAGACTATTTCAGCTTCCCAGTGCCTGCGAGGACAGCTGGGATGTGTTTGGCTGTCACTTCAGGGTAGCCCAACCTCTCCCAGGACCCCTACCTGCTTCCTTACTGTCCTGTACAAGGTATTCACTCCCGGACAGTTCTCTGACCACTGACATCTATCTCAGATGCTGCTTCCCAGGGAACCCTAATCATGATGAAGCCAGTTTATCCGTATCAGTAGAGGCAACTGTAGACTAGCCCCCTCGTTTATTTTGCCTCACCCCTTATTTTGCTTCCTTTTTTTCATATCTGCAAAACAAATGGAACAGGGATAGTCCTGGTAGCTAACACCATTGAGTGCCATGTTCCTTCCATTCATTCACAACCCAAACTCCAAGGAGCCTCAGTGTCATGGGCAAGCATGAAAGAATGAGGTCCGGAGAGTCAGACTGTGGGTTACAATCTCATGGGATCTGCACATGGGCTTCCTGGGAGTATGAAGTGAGAGGAGACGTAATAAATACCTGGGGCGTGATAAGTGCCAATTCAGGTGACCAAGGGTCCTTGGTTGCTTGTGGTATTTCTGTGTTTAGCCTGAAAGACTCATGAGTAGGAAACTTCTCAGTCACAGGCAAACTGGGACAGCTGGCTATCCTATTGTCAATACACATTAGCCTTTTTTTTATTAAGTGTATAAAACCCAGAGCAGTGGCTGGAAATTTGGTTGCCTATAGCAACTGCCATTCAAGGTAGCTTAAGACATATTTTTAAAGCTCATGTGATGGTTCACATGAGGATGTTATTAAAAAAAAAAAGGGTCTTCTCACAGTGCCTTTTTCACTTATTAGTCTTGAACTGGAAACATAACAAAAATCACCAGTTTTCAAATCGTGAGCATCTTAACTGTTAAAAAATTGAGACAATACCCTAGCCTCCCTGACGTTCAAAGCTCATCTCACCAGTCATGAGCCCATTGAGATCATTTTCCACTCCAGCTTTCTGCCATACGGGGAAAATAAATCACACTTTTTGTCCTAAAGTCTGAGTACTGGAAATGGTTTTATTTTACATAAAATTTCATTTTATGATTACTCTTAGGAATTTTTCTCGCTGTATAGATTTATGCTTTTGGCAAACTTGCTGATCTATACTTCTTTCACCAACAGTTTACTCTGGCTTCTCAGCAGCATTTACAACCATTTAATTTCTCTATCTTTTGAATTTTTAAAGTAATTCTAAAGTATTTGAACCATCCTGTTGCATTATTTTTGTTGTTGTTGCTGTTATAAGCCATAACATAAACTTTGTCTTTGTATGCATAAAATAAAATTAACTTTTAGATGGCTCACAAGATTTCCATTCATAATGAGATTTGCAGTTATCTAAATAATAACAGGCGGTAGCAATGCCCAAGGCAGACACCCAAAGTGTCACAGACTAACATCTCTATTTTCTATTTTACCAATTGCAGAATATGATGACTGTCCTTTTATGGCATAGCTTATAATAAATCCATGTTAAATGAGAATTTTATTAATGAAGTAAGCTATCTAGAATGTAAGTTGTAAATAGTACTCAATATTTCGCAGAGAGGTTTTACATACTTTGTCATAATAAATAAATGAAATTCAGAGGAGAACCTATAAGAGGGGTCAGGAGTATTGATACAAGATTTCTGGTTTCAGCTCCAGCACAAGAGCTTTGAATTCAGCATTCCTGCCTGAAACAACAATGACAGCAAAAGCTGGACAAACAGAAAACCATTATCTTCCGAGACCCATCAGAGAACAGGGGTTGCAGAGCAAACCACCACCCTGAAATCAAGAGAGAATTACTTAGAGGGAGACACAAGACCTATGCCTCGCTTACCTACATTAGAAGCAGCAGGATGCCCCGAGCCAGTCGAACATGGGAGTAGAAATGTTTGTGAGCTGCTGGAAACCAAATATCGATAAGCAGGATCGTCCTCTAGGGCCACAGTCAGAGTCCTCCTTCTCCTGAGGCTTTCACAGGCTTTTACTCTACGTATTCTCTCAGGTTCACTGTGAAGATCAAGGCGAACCCCGATGACTCCAGCAGGGGGACAGAAAAAGCAGCCATTGTGAAGTCCACGTAGACCTTTCCTGCATGGAACAAAGGTTTAATTTACTCTCGGGAAGGGCATCATCAAAGGCCACCAGGAAAATCCAATTCTTGTTGGCACATGGGGAACACTGCCTCTCCAGCCCCACTCCAGCCCTGTCCCAGCCTTCTTGTCTCAATTAAAAGAGAAAAGAGAGAACATAATTGTAGAGAAGACTTCAAGGACGCAAACAGGGAAAATGGCAGTATATGTGCTACAGTCAGGGAAGGAATATAGATGGGTGTGAGGGGGAGAGCTCCATGGGAGGAGGGACAAAAACATTTGTGAAGGTCACAACTCCAAGACACAAGCCCACCATGTACTCCAAAAATTAAGAACTAATCGAATGATGAAAGAATGACTTCCTATCCCCACATCCTATGACCATGCTAATAAGGTTTCATGGCAGCAAGGAATCACAGCCAGGAGAGCTATGAAAGATACTCTTTTGGCGGAGAAGCACAAAGGGGAACCCTAATGTCAGAATAGAGCCACAAACAAGGTCAGTATAGAAACTTGATGGCTTTGGATACAATGGCCACAACAAGTAATCCAGGGTAACCTATGTAGAGATTAACATAAATTCTCACACTAAATGACTATTACCTTAGTATTTACTGCCCTATAGGACATGTTTGACTCTGGATAACAACAACAAAATTACAAGGCATGTCAGAAAAGCATTTTAAAAAATTCAACCTTCATCTATGATAAAAACACTAAAAATCTGGGAATAGAAGTTAGGTTTCTTAACACAAGAAAAGATGTATACAAAAATCTGTGCAGCTGACATTAAATTTAATGGTGAGACACTGAAGGCTTTAGCCTCAGCATGAGACGCAAGGCAAATATCTCCTTCTTCCCCCATTTCTAGTCACCAAAATACCGCAAGGCACTCACTGAGAATGTCATGTTTGGGAGCAAATTGGCGTAATTCTGTATGCCATGCCAGTGCACCACTCACCTGGGGGATGCCTGGCTGGCTAAGTGGTTTTTAACCTCAGACTCTTGGCTTCGCCTCATGTCATGATCTCAGGGTCTTGAAATCAAGCCCTGGATCAGGTTCCATGCTCAGCACGGAGTCTGCTTGAGATTCTCTCCTTCTCCCTCTGCCCTTCCTCCCACTCATGTGTGTGCTTGCTCTCTCTCTCTCTCTCTCAAATAAACAAATGAACAAAAAAAAATAATAAGTAATTTTTTAAAAAAAGGCTCGGGGCCCCTGGGTGGCACAGCGGTTAAGCGTCTGCCTTCGGCTCAGGGCGTGATCCCGGTGTTATGGGATCGAGCCCCACGTCAGGCTCCTCTGCTATGAGCCTGCTTCTTCCTCTCCCACTCCCCCTGCTTGTGTTCCCTCTCTCGCTGGCTGTCTCTATCTCTGTAGAATAAATAAATAAAATCTTTAAAAAAAAAAAAAAAGGCTCACTTGGTGATGACTTTTTAATGAATACCTGATTTGTTGGGGTTTTGTTTTTTGTGGGTTTTTTTGGATACCTTATTTGTTGTATTCAACATTTATTTAAGAAACACTTGATGAATATCTACTAAATGGTAGAGATTAAGATAAGCACAGGAAAGACAAGAGTGAGAACAGGTAATGTTCTCTCCATAGCCTGTGACCAGCAGTTATTTTGGTCAGTACTGCTTTCTTTTACCCTCTTCAATAGGTCATGTCACACGTTTGTAACACAGTTGAGTACTTTGTCGTGGTTTGCGTTTTATCCTGGGATTCCCCAGACTTCCTAGTTGATTTTTTTTTTTTTAATTTGCAGAGATTAAGTTTCACCTTTTGTGTTGTGAGGTCTTGGGTTTCAGTAAAAGCATGGCATCGTGAATCTACCACTATTGTAATATACAGAATAGTTAGTAGTTTTATTTTAGGCCACTGAGTGTTTCACATTCTAAATTGTCACCGTTTAAGCTTGACTGTTGATACCGATGAAGCTTTTTATAGTGTACTTCACTACGGTTTCTTCAAAGAGAAGTCAAAGGCTATAATCTTTTTTTTTTTTAAAGATTATTTATTTATTTATTTGACAGAGATAGAGACAGCCAGCGAGAGAGGGAACACAAGCAGGGGGAGCGGGAGAGGAAGAAGCAGGCTTATAGTGGAGGAGCCTGATGTGGGGCTCGATCCCATAACGCTGGGATCACACCCTGACCCAAAGGCAGATGCTTAACCGCTGTGCCACCCAGGCGCCCCAAGGCTATAATCTTTTGATAAACCTCACAGTTAATACTTTAAACTGAAAAGTCAGTGACTTGGGAATAGAGTTGCATGGTTTCTTTCTAATCTCCTAACGTTTTTTCCATATAGATAATTTTTGAAATTTTATGTAACAAGATGCCAGGGGGCAAGATAAATGCACCAAATTTTATTCTTCACTTCAGCCAAACATCAAAATGTAGATGTTTGTTTCTGATACTGCTATTCTATTTTTAAAATTCTAATCAAAATATTGAAATGAAAACAAATAAAATACATAACTGTAGATTTTATGAAATCATAATAACTATGGTAAGTTAAATTTTAAAAATTAAAACTTTCACTCAACAACAATGGCTTCATCCGGACTATACAATATTTCATCTCCTTTGCCAGTGTTGGTCACAAGTTTTGATTCGGTTTGTAGAGAAATTTGCATAACCGTGGATACTGAGTTTAACGAATTCAGAGGGATGGGTATATATATTTGGTGAGGAAGTTTCTGTCATGTAAACCTTGGGTTTTGGTCTGTAAAAAAAATGTTCTCACCAAGATAAACACAAAAAGCACTTACATATAATATATTCATATCTATAACCTAATCTTAAATCTTATGTGAATATTTGGAGGAAAACATTATTTTTCTATTGAACTTACTAGTATGATAATGGATCAAGAATACTTGGTGGAATTCACGTTATCACTGCCAAAGAAGAACAGTTGGTATCAAATGCAAATAAACTATCAACTCCTTAGCCTTCAGAAGCCTATACCCGTCTTGTTGTGAATGACAAAGGTCAGAAGCAGTGTGACAATCACATCATATCTTCTTATGGTTGTGGAACTGAACTCAGACACCTGGATTTGTTTTTTCAATAATTCTTTGAAAACTGTCTCCAACAGGTTAAGATTTAAAATCTTGTGATTCAGTTAACAAAACTCATTTCAGAATTAAGTATTTTAGAGAACTCAGATTTGTAGAAGAGGTTGTTGTTGTTGTTGTTGTTGTTGTTGTTGTTGTTTTACTCCTTAGAAAGTTCATGAAAAGCAGGAGCAGCTTGGTTGCTTAGTTGTACCAAGTACTTTTCCTGAAAGAAAAAACAACAACTTGGAAGCTGAAGAAGGTAGCGTGAAACATCCATCTAGGTGGTAATTGTCCAAACTTCCAATTTTCCTTAGGATTTCACATGTTCACAGAATAAAAGCAGATAGAAAAATCTTTTTTTACTCTATTTTCATTTAAACGAGACCTTTGAGATTAAACTTTATTAAAAATATTCTCAAACAAAGCTATGGAGCGAGGGACCCTTGGCTGGATTTTTTTTTCTTTAAAGTTCTATAACTCATCGCAAATGGAACTTCATGGTTTCCTCAAATGCAGGGAAACTCATTTAACTATGTTGTATGTGAACTTGTCGACAGATTTGAAAAAAGCAATTTTAGATGTCAGAATGAGAAAGCATTGAAGGGGAGAAAAAACCCACAATCTTTTTAAATGCGATCTCTGTGTTAAGATGCATTATTATTCCCTGTAATGTTACCCTTTGATGTACATATAATTCCTAGGGTAGTCAATTAAAAGATTAAAAGACCCTGTGGCCACATTATGAATTATAATTATTTGAGCAATCTGGTGTTCAGGTAGATAAATGGCCTGCAAAATAGTTTGAAAATAATGATGTTGGTACAGAAAGAAATCGAAATATGTTTTCCTATTTGAACTCAACACTGCGACATAATTTCTTAAGCACTTTATCTTTCAATGTCAGCTTTTGGAGCCACAGGTTTCTGACTTTTAAAATTTTGGGAGAAACTCTGCAGATGACCGTACTCATTCCTATGTAAATTGCACAGATAAGAATCCTAGTCCATAAAAACAATCTGCCCAGTGCTTAACACACACTCCTTTAGAAACGTTTCAAAGCGTTTGCCCCTGCTGCCAAAATCAGCCACAACCTTTTCCAATCTGACCCTTTTCAAATCTGATTGCATTCCGATATTTTCCCCTGTGGGCAGGTACCTGGATCCAATTCACAGTCAGTTTACAATGCTGTCTTTGAGGTTTACAAGGATTTCTTCAGTCATAAAAGCCTTACCAGCAACAGCGGTTATCTCATCCTTCTAGCAAACCCTAGCAGCTACCTAGAACACACTCCATTTGGAAGTTAGGGACACTTTCCTGGTTACACATGAAGCCCTTTAAATCCAAAACTTCAATAGAGGAAATTTAATATTCTCTAGCACAGATTCAGTGCACAACCTATACGAATTCACTATGAGATGTTAAACAATATTCCTCCTAGCAAAAACTGCAGTGACAGACGCTGTAAACAGCAAATAAATTTCCTACAGAATAGAATGAAACACCTGCAATTAAACTGTATAGAAATGCTTGGAAATATTTTAGACTTAACATATTACAATACAAAGTATAATGTCCAATTCTGTCCTATCCATTTATTCAACAAATATTTATTAAAACCTAGTTCATAAAGATTAAATCAGTCTTTAAAATAGATACTAAGATAATTTACCAAACGATTCAAATTTGAAATTGTTGTCTCTGAAATTATAATTTTGCCTTACCTTGAATTAACTTTATAGTAAGCATAATTATTTCTATGATTGTTACACACAGACCTAAAACAATAATTAATTTTATACATATTAATTCAATAATATTTATTATGACCACTGATTAATAAACTGCATGTTCATATATCTCCCATACATGTTATATATAATACATTTAGACCTAGAACATATTCCTGACATCTCATGTGATCTTTTGTAACCATATAGGACAATAGAACTAAAGATTCTTTTTTTTTTTTTAAAGATTTTATTTATTTATGTGACAGAGAGACCACCAGCGAGAGAGGGAACACAGCAGGGGAGAGGGAGAGGAAGAAGCAGGCTCCCAGCAGAGGAGCCCGATGTGGGACTCGATCCCGGAACGCCGGGATCACGCCCTGAGCCGAAGGCAGACGCTTAACGACTGCGCTACCCAGGCGACCCAGAACTAAAGATTCTTAAACTTTAATGTGAATGAGAATTATATGGGGCACGTTCTTTTACATTCAGATTTCAAATCTCCATCCACAGAGTGTTAGATTCAACAGGACTGGCTCAGAGCTAGAAATCTGCCTTTTGACAAATATGCCGTGTAGTTTTCACGAATAACTAAAGGTAACATACTTTAAAAAACCAGTGAGTTGAGAGTCATTATTCTGATTTCACTGCCCTCAATCAAGAGTCACCCAATGAATAAAACCTACATCTTTCTGCTCAAAAGTCCTTAGACAACTATACCACTCAAACACATAAGCTGTTCTTTCCATGTCTTGTCAAAGTGAACTATGGAAACAATTTTCTAAAATTCTAAAGAGGCATTGTTGACAAAATCTATGGATTCTTCTTGGAGAGGACATGAATTATATAAGTTCTGATACTTAAAGAGTGTGTATGATTTACAATAATTTATAATAGAGCCAGGATATTATGTAGTAGTTAATGTCTTTGAATATCATGAAAATAGAAATAAAAGATGTATTCTACCTTATGGGGCTTTAGTTCAATCGGACACACCTACAAACAACTGAGTCACTTGGCTAAAAAGTTTCCTCTGGCAAAAGCATTTCTCCTGCTTGCACCCCTGCTCCTTGCAGAAGTTATTTTCACTTCGTTAAATAGTATGACTCGTGTTAACAACTCTTTGGATTTCTGGCATGTTTGGTGGCCTGAGTGCAGTTCTAGAGATATTTACCAAAATCAGATAACCTGACCCTGTATGCTTTTAAAACTACTAACATAATAAATTTCTTGGGGCTACAATTTATCTGGACAAGCAAATAAATGCATGGTAGATAAATTCACATCCCATGAGAACAAGAAGCAAGAAAATGCTCCATAAACTTCCCTTCCTCTTTCTGCCCTCCGGTTCAAAGTGCACGAACATGTCAAGGATACGGACGTGTGATGACCACAAGATTTGTTTCCCGAGTCTCTAGCATTAGCTAAGGGTCTGAGAACTCAAAACCCACAGATGCTGCCCACATCCAATCTATAATACATTAATTTCTGTTGAAAAGTACACACAACATAAATTCCTTCTTTATTGAAACACAACTGGAAACATGAGAATCTATGAACTAATATTAAAGAGAAAATGCCTTAGGAGATAAAAGATCACTGCTTATATGTTTGATTTTGTCTTCTGATCTCTAAAATACTAATAAAACGGTTGAAAAATATTTATTCATTCAACTTACTAACTATAATATATACTTGTATATGTAAATATTTAAAACACAGACAGGTTGAATAGGAAATATAATAGTTGAGTTTTTCGGTTACATTTATTACAACCATTTATTAATTAATCCTAAATTTGGATGTGGTCATTTCAAATACAGATGAGATTTAGACATACACAGTCAAATGTTTTTACAAGCCTCAGAGATCTAAAACAATTCCATCTGGAAACATGGTTGTATTTTTGTACATTATAGATGTGTTGCCTCTGGAAGAGGTAATTTCATAAGCAACAGGGGAGTGCGACAACTTTTAGCGTTTCTTCTTGTGTTTTGTTTTAGAGAAGAGGATGTAAAAATCAGTGCTACCATTAAGTATGAACCTTGTCCCCCGAGAAGTGATGAGGCATGAATGGACATGCCTCCAGAAATACTTTCCTGAGCGCACATGGCTCGCTGGGCCTTCCCAATCTGTTCACAGATTCGACAGCGGCACCACTGAATCCCCTTCAGCCTGAGAGTAGGTACAGAAGAAGCTGACCTGGGTCTGAATCCCATTCCTCTCAGTTAGGAATTCCATAATCCTGGGTATCTGAGATTTGTTCTTCTAATCCGTTGAACAGGCATAATTATGATGCCCAACTCCACAAGTTGTTATGAAAAGTGAGTATGAAAATGTATAAAGATCACATCAATTTTAAACAACTCCTTTATTATCAAATGTGTATCTGCATTATGTACCCGCCTCTGTCTGTGTCTGTGCAGATACTGTGGAGAGAGACACTCTGAAGGTAATCTTCATCCATGTTCTTCGAGTTTGCGACTGCGGTCCAAAGAGCTCATTTTCTTTACTCTGGCTACCTCTGTTTCAGTACACTTACCTGTCCCATGAACCGAGGGAAGTTCTCACTGTCTTGAAGAGACAACGCAGCTTAGCACTGTCTTACCACATGCGTGGCAAGAAGACCTTAGGAGAGCCTGGCAACTTCTCCCTGGTCAGGAGCAGGTCAGCGCGGTCTCCTGGTGGCACAGGAGTCTTAGACGAGAGAGAAAACCACATGCCTTATTTTTTGTTTCCTTTACGTTTTTCTTCTGCCTCCTGGAATGATCATGTAAAATATTTGCATCCTTTTTTGGAGATGATCCAAGTGAGAGCAGTTACAGAAAGTGTCTTCTGTTCAGTATCAGCAATATAATATACACTTAAGCTACAATCAGCTAAAAACTAGACAAACACTTCATTTCATTTCTCATCACAGAAATAATAGTTTATAAATTGTTTTGTGTTCCTGAACTAGGGGTAAAAAACTTGAGAGCTTTTTGCCAATTTCTTTTATGGCATATAGAGTGCATTAAGCAACATCTCGACACCTGCTGACTTTCTTTGACACATAGAGAAAGGAGCTAAAACAGTAATGATGGATTCTGTTACTTTATTATGCAGGAAACTAACTTAGGTTAGTTAGGGGGGTTTTTTTGTTTGTTTTTTAGTTAGGCACATCCACACACACACAATCAAACTCACTTCAAATTGATACACAGCACTGCCTATTTTAAAATATATTTGGAGTAAAATAATTTCCATGAAGTTACATTTTACTCCCAACATTTTTAGTTCTATCGAAGTAATATAGAATTTCAAATTATGCAATTGACATAGGTCTCGAATTAGTCACTTACTTTAAATGATACTCAGTATCACTTTATATATTTTGGGTTCTACTATAACAAATATTGGCCATTTAACCTACTTTTTTAATGAAGCACAATATTACAGCCAAATTCTGGTACATATACTAATAATCTACCAAAGGGCCAAAGGTGTAGAAAATTTCAGATATAGAAGTGAAGTAAAATAGGCCTCAATATGATGAAGCTGAATGACTTAGGAAAATATGACATAAAAAAGTAATTGCTGACAAGGGGCGCCTGGGTGGCTTGGGGCGCCTGGGTGGCACAGCGGTTAAGCGTCTGCCTTCGGCTCAGGGCGTGATCCCGACGTGATGGGATCGAGCCCCACATCAGGCTCCTCTGCTATGAGCCTGCTTCTTCCTCTCACACTCCCCCTGCTTGTGTTCCCTCTCTCACTGGCTGTCTCTATCTCTGTCGAATAAATAAATAAAAAATCTTTAAAAAAAAAAAAAAGTAAATTGCTGACAAAATTGTGCCCCCAGCAAGGTCAGCATGATTATCATAATAGACTGTATAATTGCCACCATATTATCCCATTTCTAACCAAAGACTACTGCTCAGTCCACTAGATAAATTTATTTTACTGTAAATTCGATGTATGTTATATAGAAGATACAAATAGATAAGAATCATTTACAGCAATGTATCTTAACATTAAATTTTCTGGAATATTGTATTTTGATAATTACCATTATTTTTGAGCATTCTTGAGCTATTAAATTTTAAAATTTTATAGACCGTAATATAAAATCTATGATTTTTGTGCCAAGTTTTGGAAAGACAAAGGATATTTTTTAAAGTGTGGTAAGGAAAGCTGAATATTGCTTTTTAAATGCATATTTTATAACATGAAGGTATAGAAGTTAAGAAGAAGATATAGTAAGTTTTACTGCATTTCCTAGCCCTCTTACCTCATTTGGAGATAGTCGATATTTTCTGGCCAATGAAATAGGAGGGGATTTCATCAGTAAGATGGTCAAGAGGTTCACTATCTGGCCCAATTTCCCTCCATTCCCTCTTTTCCTACCTACACTGGGGGCTTTGGAGCCAGATGTTGAGAGCAGCGTGTCAGGATAAAAGGAGCCTTGAATCCTGGAATGAAGTTGCCGAGAAGAGAAACCAGACAAAGAATGAATATTTGCATTGGGCTTGGTGTGAGTGGATGAGTTTCTAAGTGTATATATGTATGTACACTTGTTGTATATATATTGTGCTACCAAGATATTAGCACAGTTGGCCTGCCCAGACTGCTACAGCATTTAAAGCAGTATAAAGACTAGCTAGACTATGGAATGAGGCTGTATACACCAAGCATTCAGTTAACACCAGCTACTTTTATTATTATTAATGGACAAAGTAAATCATTTCAATTTGAAGTCCCACTGTAGGAATGAGATAAAAGAGAGAGATTAAAACTAATAACAGTAGGGGCGCCTGGGTGGCACAGCGGTTAAGCGTCTGCCTTCGGCTCAGGGCGTGATCCCGGCGTTGTGGGATCGAGCCCCACATCAGGCTCCTCCGCTGTGAGCCTGCTTCTTCCTCTCCCACTCCCCCTGCTTGTGTTCCCTCTCTCGCTGGCTGTCTCTATCTCTGTCAAATAAATAAAATCTTTAAAAAAATAAAAAATAAAAAATAAAAAATAAAAATAAAACTAATAACAGTAAAGGAAGAACTCAGGTAGTTAGAATATCTTGAGTGGAGAAGCATGCAAAGAAGCATTATAAGGAGTGTTCCCAAAAGTGTCTCCTATAGCTAAAAACAAGAGGATTGGGATCATACACCAGATACCTGTTGCCTGAGAGATTTATGGAAACCTGAGGTAATGATGATTAAAGATTTAAAAAGAGAGTGGAGGTAGCAATATGAAAGTTAACGTCTAAAGAGATTTTTCTGAAGGAAAAGGACACAGAGTTAATTTGCTCTTTCTATAAATTTCCTGTCCTCAAACAAAACTTACAATATACAAAGCAAGTTTCTTTCTCATGACAGAATGCAGAAATAGTGAATATTGCAACAGTTTTCTTTAATAGCAAAACTTTACGTGGATAATGACAGAGAATAAGCCATCAAATCTCCTTTCACCATTTATTAAGCCCGATTGATCAACTTGAGTTTGTATGATAGTTTAATTAGAACTTCCCATATGTTAGTTTAATGCTATCTAAAAATATATCACAATGAGGGGAGTTAAGATGGCAGAGGAGTAGGGGACCCCTTTTTCAGCCGGTCCCCTGAGTTGAGGTGGATAGGTACCAGACCAGCAGCAACATCCACGAAATCAGCCTGAGACGCAGGAAGATACATCTGGATCTCTACAAATGAACATCTCCAGCGCTGAGTATCAAGGTACAAAGCGGGGAGCCGTGAAACCGCGCACAGATATCGGAAGATAAACAGAAGGGGGAGGGAGCCGCCATGTCAGAGCACTGGGAAGCGGTAGCCACCTGCACGTGGGAGCAGACGGACTGCGGACCCGCACGCTTGAGACAGCAGACTGAGAACTGGAGCTCTGGGAGCGCGCGCAGGGCGGCTGGCGGCTGGCGGGCCACCTGCACCGGGGAGCGGGTGGACCGCGGACCCACACCCTGGAAACAGCAGACTGAGTCTGTGAGCCAGGAGCGTGCACCACCAAGCATCTCACGGAGCTCCGGAGCTCTGCTGTGCTCACTGGATCCAGGCTGAGACCGGGAACTCCGGGAGCGTGCGCGGGGCGGCTGGCAGCTGGCGGCTGGAGGACCACCTGCACGGGGGAGCAGGCGGACTTGCGGTCAGCACCCGCGAGACACCAGACTGAGACCGGGAGCTCCGGGAGCCCACACGGGGCGACTGGCGCCTGGCGGGGTTGGAAACACAAAGGACAGAGACTCACCGGCCCTGGAAGTGAGGGCTGGGAGGCCGGGTGTGAGGCGCACAGCCTGGGATGCTGCAGGGTTGAGCAGCACCAACAGAAACAGAGTTAAAGTGGCCAGAACATCAGTGGAGAACGATCCGCGATCCCTCTGTTCTGAGACAGAGGCTGAATTTCAGCCACTGCTGCTCTGACTCTCAGAAGAGGCATAGCAAACCGCCAGGGAAAGCCGCCAGAGAACAAAAGCCTGGAAATACCGGCTCACAGGGCGCCCAACCCATCCCCCCTCGCAGGGGACACGGAGACTATACCCAAACAGGGTTTTCTGAGCCAGCAGGTCCCTCCCCAAGAAGGCAGGCTGAAAAATCAAGAAGCCCACAACCCAGAGCGCCTGAGTGGTGCAGTCATTAAGCACCTTGCTGCTGCTCTCTCAGAAGAGGCATAGCAAACCGCCAGGGAAAGCCGCCAGAGAACAAAAGCCCGGAAATACCGGCTCACAGGGTGCCCATCCCCATCCCCCCTCGCAAGGGACACAGAGACTCTACCCAAACAGGGTTTTCTGAGTACCTGCAGGCAGGCCCCTCCCCCAGAAGGCAGGCTGAAAAATCAAGAAGCCCACAACCCGGAGCGCCTGAGTGGCGCAGTCACCAAGCACCTGTCTTCGGATTAGGGTGTGTTTACAACGTTCCGGAAAGGAGTCCCTCATCGGGCTTCTCCACCGGGAGCCTGCTTCTTCCTCTCCCACTCCCCTGCTTGGGTTCCCTTTCTTGCTGACTGCCTGTCTCTCTCTCTCAAATAAATAAACAAAATCTTAGGAAGAAGCCCACATCCCTAAGATCTCTATAAAACAAGGGCGCACGGCCTGGGTCCCAGTCAACACTTGGGCTCTGGACAACCCTGCAATCTCTCTTCATCAGAATGACGAGAAGGAGAAGTCCCCCCCAGCAAAGAAAAGATAATGAGTCTGTGGCCTCTGCCACAGAATTGGCCTCGGCCACAGAATTAATACATATGGATGTATCCCAATTATCAGAAATGGAATTCAGAGCAACAATGGTCAAGATGATGAGTAAACTTGAAAAAAGCATCAGAGAAAGCGTTGCTGAGAATATAGAATCCCTAAGGGCAGAAATGAGAGCGAATCTGATAGAAATTAAAAATTCTATGAGCCAAATGCAGTCAAACTACGAGGCTCTGACGGCCAGGGTCACCGAGGCAGAGGAACGCGTTAGCGAATTGGAGGATGGGTTAGTAGAAGAAAAAACGAAAATAGAAGCTGGTCTTAAAAAAATCCACGCCCACAAATGTAGACTACGGGAGATTACTGACTCTATGAAACAATCCAATGTCAGAATCATCGGCATCCCTGAAGGGGTGGAGAAAAACAGAGGTCTAGAAGGGATATTTGAACAAATTGTAGCTGAAAACTTCCCTAATCTAGCAAGGGAAACAAGCATTCGTGTCCAAGAGGCAGAGAGGACCCCATCCAAGCTCAACCACGACAAACCTACGCCACGCTACGTCACAGTGCAATTCGCAAATATTAGATCTGAGGATACAGTATTGAAAGCGGCCAGGGCAAAGAATTTCTCATGTACCAAGGCAAAGGTATCAGAATTAACGTCAGACCTGTCTACAGAGACCTGGAATGAGAGAAAGGCTTGGGGGGGCATTTTTAAAGCTCTTTCAGAGAAAAACATGCAGCCAAGGATCCTTTATCCAGCAAAGCTGTCATTCAGAATTGATGGAGAAATAAAGACGTTCCAAAATCGCCAATCATTAACCAATTTCGTAACCACGAAACCAGCCCTACAGGAGATATTAAGGGGGGCTCTATAAAGGTAAAAAGGCCCCAAGAGTGATACAGAGCAGCAAGTCACAACCGATACAAAGACTTTAAAGAGAAATGGCATCATTAAAATCATATCTNACTGGCAACATGGCATCATTAAAATCATATCTCTCAGTATGCAGTCTCAACGTTAATGGCTTGAATGCTCCCATAAAACGCCACAGGGTTGTAGATTGGATAAAAAGATATGACCTCTCCATTTGCTGTCTACAAGAGACTCATTTTGAACCCAAAGATGCATTCAGACTTAGAGTAAATGGACCTCAAAAGAAAGCTGGAGTAGCAATTCTCATATCAGATAGACTGGATTTTAAACTAGAGGC
>NC_048220.1:133039843-133070240 GCF_002007445.2 Ailuropoda melanoleuca
TCTCTCATCTATGGAACATTAGAACTAGGATGATCGGTAGGGGAAGAAAGGGATAAAGAAAGGGGGGTAATTAGAAGGGGGAATGAAACACGAGAGACTATGGACTATGAGGGATAAAGAAAGGGGGGTAATTAGAAGGGGGAATGAAACACGAGAGACTATGGACTATGAGAAGCAAACTGAAGACTTCAGAGAGGAGGCGGTGGGGGAATGGGATGGACTGGTGATGGGTAGTAAGGAGGNGTGATGGGTAGTAAGGAGGTCACGTATTGCATTGTGCGCTGGGGTGTTATACGCAACTAATGAAGCATCGAACTTTGCATCGGAATCTGGGGATGTACTGTATGGTGACTAACATAATATAAACATAAAATTTAAAAAAAAGTCAATTTCTAAAGTGCAAAAAAAAATAAAATAAAATATCACAATGAAAATGTACAAATTGTATGTGTTTAATTATCTTAAATAATTATTTTTATTTAAGGGCTATCTATTTTTCTCTTCTATGTTCAATGAAATTTGAGACATTAAAGTATTTTTAATATTATAGCAATTGAAAATATCTGTATATTGGCTTTGTTAGTGTGGCTATAAGAGCATAAAATAACACTATAACAGCCTTCTAGTGACATCTACTGAACAACCAAATTCTTCCTTTAGCAGTAAAATAAAAGGAGAAAGTATCTGTTTGAAAAACAGGGAAAAAAGGAATTTTCCTGAGTTTCCAGATGGAATTAAAAGATGAACTTTAAAATCAGACTATTAGGTATTACTTAGTTAAATGTGGACTGAATAACTAGTTTAACAAGCATATTTATTGTCACAAAATATGAATCACCACCAAAGCATGCTGTCAGTTTTACTTCCTCATGATCTCCATTTCTACAAAAGTTTAATTTAAGGGAATATAGCTTTCAAAATAAAAAAAGATTACGGGGCTGCCTGGGTGGCTCAGTCATTAGCATCTGCCTTTGGCTCAGGTCATGATCCCAGTGTTCTAGAATCAAGCCCCTCATGGGGCTCCCAGCTCAGTGGGAAGCCTGCTTCTCCCTCTCCCACTCCCCCTGCTTGTGTTCCCTCTCTCGCTGCCTCTCTCTCTGTCAAATGAATAAATAAATAAATAAGAATAAAAAAAGGTTTCTTATGAAAGGAGGTGCTGACAAGTGAGCAATGTTCTGAAACTCAAGTAGATTCAAGAAAGAACAAGACATAGAAGTCTTATTTATGAGCACAAGCAAGATTAGAAGACTCGTGATGGAAAAAAAAAACAATAGAAGTTAAAAAAAGTTTATAAAGAAATTAAAATAATAATTATTTGAAAAGATTCTAAAAACTAAAAATTATTCATAAAATATGCATGTTAGCTAAGTTAACACATAATAAATATATGGCATGGGTCAATGATTAGAGGAAAAATATTAAATATTTTTAATGCTAGTAAAATACATAGATTAATAAGAACTTTTAATAATATTGTATTAAATAATTTTCCTAGTACATATTCTCATTTAATCAACCAAGTAACTCCAAGAGGTGGGTATATTTTAGGTTAGCTGGCAAGGAAACTATGGTGACATGAGCTTAAATGGCTAACCTCATGTCACAAGGGCAGGACGAGGTCATCAAACTTGGACTTCAAAGGTTAACCCCACCATCCTTTACATTACAGAGCTCCCATTTAGAGGGGAAAAAATGCATTATTTAAAGGTGAAGACACTTATAACATTTGACATGTGTCAAAAATACAGCTCTTATAATTCATCACTTAAAATAAGATGTCATGACCTTGGGACAATCATCTACATTCTTTAACAGAAAAACAAAGTTGCCAAATATTTTTAAATATTTCTTTTATGCTTTACTTGTTTTTTCTTTCTATAATAGTATCTTAAATATTTAAAGCTATTTTAGAACATTCCATTGGTACATATTAGTATTTGACGCACATTTATATCTTTTAAATTATTGAAGCAGTTATGTAAGAACCCAGCCGAATTCTGTTGATGATATTTTTATTGCTCTTATCAATAAAAAAAAGATGATTTTAAGAAAAGCTTTGTATCCATAATATCATGATCTTAATGACACAGAATGATTCTTTTAATTTCCTTAAAGATGAGTAGAAATATCATTGATCTTCACATAGTGTTCTTTTTTTTTTTTAAGATTTTATTTATTATTTGACAGAGAGAGAGACAGCCAGCAAGAGAGAGAACACAAGCAGGTGGAGTGGGAGAGGAAGAAGCAGGCTCCCAGCAGAGCAGGGAGCCCGATGCGGGGCTCAATCCCAGGACCCTGGGATCACGCCCAAAGCCAAAGGCAGATGCTTAACGACTGAGCCACCCAGGTGCCCCTTCACATAGTGTTCTTAACCAACACAAAAACATCAATGCAGTTGCTTGCTCTGATGCTCAAGGATGCTGCTACGGTTCCACACATATTGATAACATTTGAGCATGCTAGTGCCATTCTGTGATGAAGCAAAAGCAAGATAAGTGGAGAATTCGATCATAATTCAAGAAGCATCATTTCCACTGTACCATAAGGAAGAGAGAACCGGGGATGTAGTTACAAGTATATTTGTAGATTCAGAGGTGGGTAGAAAATTGTCCACCCAGCGGGTCCCAGTTGTTCAAACTTTGAACATTCAAAAGCAGCACTATCCTTCGGCCAGTCTCTAAGAGGTAACATCTGAGCCCTTGGATTATTCTGTTTAATAAGCGTGTTTCTATCTGCTTGAGGGCTTGAGATAAGCTGTCTCTGTTGACCAAGTAAGTTTATTCTTTTGATGTAATTCCTGATAGAAGAGTTGTTTTTGTTGGAGTTTGGGATACTGGTGGAAAGGAAATGAGGCTGGAACCTGGGTGGCTGAGGTCGGTTACATGGCCCCCCAGGTCCCGGCAGGAACATATGGATCATGATTTAAATCTTGTATTGTCCCATCTATTAGTCTCTGCTCTAAGGCTGTAGACTGCTTTTGGCACCATTTCGTATGGATTTTGAGTTTTGTCTCTACTTAGAGGATCCAATATTCTACCATTGCATGTTGTATTTAATTAAAATGAAATTTGTCATTTTCTTTCATCAGTAAGCAAGTTTCCAAACAAGGTCTCTGAACCAAATTTACTTCTAAAGATCACCCTACCTCTTGGTCTGGATTCCCTCGTATGTTTTCAGAAACAGAGTGGATGGAAAATAAATGTTTATGATGATGTTGATGGTGATGATGGTGATGATACATGAAGACTGTTGACTGCTATAAAGAAGCATTGCACATACATTGAAACCCAAAGAAAATTATATGAAAATGAGAAAGGTAAAATCATGAAGAATCTCTTCCAAGTTACCAAACTTTAAACATTTTCTACGATGTCTCATTATACGCTGCTTCCGTCTGACGTGCTTTTTGTTATTCACATTAGGTTCACCAAACAAACCCAAATCTTGTGATTTTTAAACGCATTTTAGACTTTTAATTTAAGTAGTATAAATAATGTGAAGGTATCTAATTATCCCACTTGTTCATGGAATATCTTAGATGACCAATTCTAGCTGTTTTATACTTCTGTCTCCATGTACCTGAAGAGATTTAAAAAAAATTCCTCCTTAAAACATATTTAATTTTAAATAATTTTAACTACTTTAATGCATGACTGAGTAAATGAAAGACTGAATAAATTAATAAATGTATACCTCTCAATGAGTTTTAAAACTAAGAGAAATAGATGGAAATATTATCAGAAAGAAATGATGTAGGGTTGGGATTCCCAAGGGATAGGTACATTTCCTCTACCCAGCTAACGTTCTGCTAACCTTGCTAGGAGTTCAAGCTGGGAATACTAGGGTACTCATTCATGTTGTATTTCCAAAATATTACATATGTTTCCCCCTAATACATAATGGATTGTAATCTAGGTCTACTTTATGCTGCTGTATTTTTGCACACTTTATGAGGAAATAAGAAAGAGACAGAAAATCTGAGTAACTAAGGCAAAGTTGAGCACCTGATAAAGAGGAAATTTGGAATCCAGGTAAACTATCAATTAAGCAGGTGTGAATTTTCAGAACCCCGAACTTATTTAAATGATACCACTTACTTTTTTTATAGATCAACTTCATCTAAGGAGAGACTATATATTAGACTATTTTAGTCCAAATCAACTCCAGATGAACACAGTGTACTTGGGTTTTCCCTTTTCCTAGCTTCTTCCTCAGTTTCTGAGGACGTATGAAACATCATCATATAAGTTGAGAAATGAGGGTGTGACAAGACCTCTGGGGGTAATGGTGATCATCTATCCCAAGTAGCCATGTCATGTTGGGTCATTAGTAATGGTTAGTTTTTATATCTAAACTCTCTACTCTTTGCCAGACACTGACTGTTCTGTGCACTTTATTACGTATTAATTTCCTTAATTTTCTATAATTTTTTTTAAGATTTTATTCATTTATTCAACAGAGACAGAGACAGCCAGCGAGAGAGGGAACACAAGCAGGGGGAGTGGGAGAGGAAGAAGCAGGCTCATAGCGGAGGAGCCTGACGTGGGGCTCGATCCCATAACGCCAGGATCACGCCCTGAGCCGAAGGCAGACGCTTAACCGCTGTGCCACCCAGGTGCCCCTTTCTATAATTTTTTTATCTAAGGAATCTGAGGAACAAAAGATTACATTACTTGCCTAATGTCCTACAGCTAGAATGAGGACTTTGGCTCCTAATTCTGAACTCAGTCACTGCAATATGCTGCCTCGGCATGTTCCCAAGGTGCATAGCTCTGTCAGTCCTTGAACGTAGCTGTGTATCTACTCACAGTGGCATCACAGTAGCCAGTCTGCCCGCCCCACCCCCGCCCTGTCCCTAGTTCCATTATCTTTTGAATTGCTGCTGTCTATTGGGAAGATCACAAGAGTCCTCCAGGTCAACAGTCTTTCAGTGTCCTCTGTCTGTGTGTGTGTGTGTGTGTGTGTGTGTGTGTGTGTGCGCGCGCGCTCTGTCAAATCCATCGAATCTGGGCTGCTCCCTCTCACTAGGATCCATGTGCCTCTATCCATGCTCCATTCCCTTGCCATGGTAAACAAAAAACTTTCTATGGGAATTGCCTGCTAGGACAAGACAGGAGTATAACACAGACCTCCTATAATCTCGCAGCTCCAAACTATATGCAGATTCCATTATCCCTACCCTTTGGAGCTAGCACTGGGAGTGAACCCAAGTACAAAGACCCTTTTCAAAGAACCACTGATCTTCCTACTTTTCTGTGGGATTTTCTTCCTGTGTGTGTTGGGGGTGGGGCATAGAAGAGTGGGATGATGGCTATGCCACAACAGGTATTCCTTCTAGATCTGTTTTACAAATGAGCTAAATTTTATTAAAGTTTAAAACCCAGTGGTTTTATGTCTTTGTTCTCTAGTTGACTTAACCGTTTCCCATGGAGAAGTGGGTTGTAACAGAGTTAAATATTCACAGGGGTTCAGAAAAAAGAGCAAATACTTCGTAGTCCTCTCACCACAGCAAGGCAAAAATAACAAAATATTATCTCTAGTACCCCGAGAATTCAGGGACCTCAGGTCCAAATCCTCACCTTTTTATTAGCTGTGATTTCTAGAATATCTTTAAAAGTATCTACATTCAAGGGCACCTGGGTGACTCATTCAGTTAAGCGTCTGCCTTCGGCTGGGGTCATGATCTCAGGGTCCTGGGATTGAGCCTCATGTCAGGCTCTCTGTTCAGTGGGGAGCCTGCTTCTCTCTCTCCTTCTGTGTTCTCTCTCTCTTTCAAATAAATAAATAAAATCTTTTTAAAAAAATTATCTACATTCAGCCCTCTCCCCATCAGATATCAACATGCATTTTTTTTTTCCACTGTAGTGGTTGTCTCTGGAAAATGTCATGAGACTTCTCTCTAGAGCTTTTTCTAACATAATACAGAATCACAGGATGAATTGGAAAAAATACTCTCTACTCCAACTTACATTACTTTCTCTTCTCAGGACTCACCTTCCATTTTTAAAACTTCATTTGATGCTGTTCTTTTGTATTTTTCATTCTTTATTATAACCTCCAATACTTAAAGAGTCTAGGAAAAAGAGTCTAGGAAAACTGGATTCAAACTGAGTGGCATATACCAAGGTCTACTCAAATTACCTATTGTTCTCAGGTCACATTTGTCTTCTTTGACTTTTTCCTTTTGTAGGTGAGTTTCATCATGTCAGATACTAGATATGTTTACTTGCTGGCTGTTAAAAGATAAACTGAAGCATATTAAAAATTTTAAGAGATTATTTGAGCAAAAACTTATTCAAATCAGGCAATGCCAAACCTAATGTGGTTAGGAGAGCTCCCCTGAAATGAGCCAGGGAAAAGACCAACATAGAGAAGGTATGGAAGCAAAGAATGGAAATCATTTGATTGGCTTCAGCTTAAAGCCCAGTGGGCTGTTTGTGATTGGTTGCCCTGAGCATTTTGATTTCATAACCTGGAGGCATTTACAGACTTTATTTATTTATTTGAGAGAGAGAGAGAAAGAGTGAAACAGAGAGAACATGAGTGGGGATAGGAAAGGTAATGGTAGGGGTAGAAGGAGAGGGAGAAGCAGACTCCCCACTAAGCAGGGAGCCCAATGAGGGACTTGATCCCAGGACCCTGAGATCATGACCTGAGCCAAAGGCAGACGCTTTACCAACTGAGCCACCCAGGCGCCCAGAGGCATTTACAGACTTAAATTGTGGTTTGCTTATGTAGGCAACCATGGCCTTAGAGCCACCTCAGTCCAATGGCCTCCTTGTTTAGTTACTCTAACATAGCTGTAATATCTAAATTCTGTGGTGGCAAAATACCTGATACACCCATTCTTGTCCCACACCAAAGAAGAAAAGTTTATATTTGCACACAGAGATTAATACATTTAATAGAGTCTCAACTAATCTTTGAACTACAAAATCAGATATGGCTAAAGAGATAAACCCAGACTGAATGATCCCAGCCCACACCTGTGTTTTCTCTTCTAGAACTCGGAGTACACATGTCAGCCAAGCAATAGTCCCTCTTAACATCGGAGGGCAACCATGGCCTTAGAGCCACCTCAGTCCAATGGCCTCCTTGTTTAGTTACTCTAACATAGCTGTAATATCTAAATTCTGTGGTGGCAAAATAGCCCTGATACACCCATTCTTGTCCCACACCAAAGAAGAAAAGTTTATATTTGCACACAGAGATTAATACATTTAATAGAGTCTCAACTAATCTTTGAACTACAAAATCAGATATGGCTAAAGAGATAAACCCAGACTGAATGATCCCAGCCCACACCTGTGTTTTCTCTTCTAGAACTCGGAGTACACATGTCAGCCAAGCAATAGTCCCTCTTAACATCGGAGGGATGTGGCCCAAATCCTAGGGTGTGGGGATCAGGAGGAAGTGGAAAGAGGTGAAAAGGTTAGTCAGTGCCATCATAGCAGGTTTTTCTATCACAAAGAGAAATGGTGGGGTGGTTTTTACAAACAAATAGAACCAACTTACTTTTCACAACATATATGTAGTTTTAGTAGTACTCTTCATATCAATTAAATCAAAATTACACACTCCTCTAAGAAACTCTGACGCTAGAGACAAGCACAGTTTTCTTCTCCTGGATCTACAGTTGTTTGGTTTCTGAACAGAAGACATTCCTGCCTGCTGGTAGCAAGACTTACACAGACATTTGACAATATCCAGTGCTTGATGAAGCTACCATGGGCAAGGATATTTAGTTTAATATAGTATTTTGTAAGGATCACACAGCATTGTTCATTAAGCTTTAAGATTTAAATAATCTTGAGAATCCTTTTGAAACAATATGCAATTCAGAATTCTTTTTTATGATTGTGCATTTTACAGAATGGACGTGTGAACTTCAGATAGCCAAAGAAAGGCAGAAGGTAGAAATAATGCAGGCTTTTGGATTTCAAATCCTGCCTTTCTAGCCTTTAGAATATCCAGCGTAAGGAAACGATGTGTTTCTCATGGACTGAAGCCAGCAGGGAGCATGTTTTCCTTTGGTAGTCCAGGGTCAGGTGGCTCTGGCTTTTCACAGGCTGAATTCAGATGAGGCAGTTGGTCTGCATTCAGCTTTGTTTCTAAGTGCTGAGTGATTCCATGCACTTATCCTTTCTTTTCTGCCTGTCTGGTTTCCATGGAAATGCAGGCCTTTAGAAAAAGCAGAGCCCTGCATCTCCTGCACAGGGAGTGTGTGTTATTTTTGGAGTCAACTGAGTAGTGAACAGATCCCAAAATGTCAGTGTGAACAGGTCCTGGCAAGGGCAAGCGGGAATGCAGAGTGAAGGTACAATAACCAATTGTCTTACTGGAGAAAGATCTTTGCATCCAGAGGGATTGCAAGTTATCCTTTATTCTACAAGGAATACAGAATTTATCTTGGTAAACATTAATCTAAGTGGAGGGAGGATGTAAGATGGAGAAAAAAATTCAAACCAGTTTCTGTGGCTCATTAAATGTTTATTTAGGATGTGCTCAGGAATTATAGAGATGTACCTTTTAGTCCAGCCAGGGTTTAAATATAATTATTATAAACTTCTACCAACTTCTCCACCAGAATATGTAATTTCACAAAGAATTTTTCCTAATTGAATTAAAGGCATATTTCTTCTCCCACACACAACCACTTTCAAAATAAAATGAAGTATGATACTAATTTAAGAAAAAAAATAAAGAAAAAGGTACTTGGAAAAGAAAAACATTGATTGCATTGTGTAATGGGAAAGTAATTTTCTTTGAATTATATGCTGTTTTTTTTAAGATTTTATTTATTTATTTAACACAGAGAGAGAGAGAGAGCGAGCACAAGCAGGGGGAGCTGCAGGCAGAGGGAGAGGGAGAAGCAGGCTCCCTGCAGACCAGGGAGACCGACGCAGGGCTCTATCCCAGGACCCTGGGATCATGACCTGAGCAGAGAGACTATGGGCTATGAGAAACAAACTGAGGGCCTCAGAGGGGAGGGGGGTGGGGGAATGGGATAGACCGGTGATGGGTAGTAAGGAGGGCACATATTGCATGGTGCACTGGGTGTTATACGCAACTAATGAAGCATCGAACTTTACATCGGAATCCGGGGATGTACTGTATGGTGATTAACATAATATAATAAAAAACCATTAAAAAAAATAGGGGCACCTGGGTGGCACGGCGGTTGGGCGTCTGCCTTCGGCTCAGGGCGTGATCCCAGCGTTATGGGATCGAGCCCCACGTCAGGCTCCTCTGCTATGAGCCTGCTTCTTCCTCTCCCACTACCCCTGCTTGTGTTCCCTCTCTCACTGGCTGTCTCTATCTCTGTCGCATAAATAAATAAAATCTTTTAAAAAAATCATTAAAAAATAAAATAAAATAAAATCTAATCTGTCTGATAAAAAAATAAAAGAAGGCAGATGCTTAACCGACTGAGCCCCCCAGGTGCCCCCATATGTTGATTCTTGATGAACTTATTTTACTTACTATTTCTCAGTCTTCATTCTCAACAGGTTACAGTTCTATAATACAACTGATTTTACTCCTATCAGTAACAGAACTTATTAAACCTCACATAAAGTCATTGGCTTTAAGGAGATGCTTGGATATAAGAAGTTAATAATAAAAGACTTGCTAATTGCACAGTTAATTTAATCCCCTCTTCATGCAAGTTGAAATTCAAAGACTTGTGTGATTTTTTTAAGTTTTCTCTCCTTTCAATTTGATTTCTATCAAATTTATTTAGCATAAACATAAAAAATAATAAATAACACAAAGTGCTGTGGGATAAATAAATCAGCATATATGGGGGAAAATTTTTACTCTACCACAGTCTTGCCTTGTAAGAGTTTATGTCCATAGAGTAGAAAGCAAAAGGATGCAGAAAAGAAAAACACCTAAAACTCCCAAATACAAAAGACAAAAATAGGTATTCATACAAATTACTTTAAAAACTTTGTTTTGTATTTTGAGGGAAAGGGAAGGTAGGAATAGCAAATGAAACAAGGAAGAAACAAAATAGCTCAGGTCTTAAGAGAAAGGAAAAAAGAATTGATTGTGAACTAGAGGTCAAAGTTAAGTTTAACCATCATGGCAAAATGAGAAAATAAAATAGAGACAACAGACCAATTTTAATATTTTGTTGTTTTAATAAGGGAATAAAGGCAATGTGCCACTGGAGAATGAAATGTAAACCACAGTCAGAATCACATACAATGAGTTCGACAAGTTGAAAGTTTCTGTAAACCTGTTTTTTCCAGCTCGATTGAGATATCTTTGACATGTAACATTGTATACATTCCAATAAGCATAACCTAATGAAAGCTATAGATAGATAGTAGTAAATTTCAACTAAGGATGGCTTTTTGAGGTTAGTTTTAAACACTTTTATCCTTAATGAGAAAAGTACGTGCTTTAGAGCCCATGCACCAGTCAAACATATGCTCGTTTCTTTAAAATATAAAGCTTCGTCTCAAGTATCTAGGAAAAGAAACAATTGCTATTATCCAGAAATCAGCACTGCCCATCACTAATCATGGCTCTTGCAATCAATATCATAGAGGTCATGTGGGACTGAGGGTGAGTGACACATTATAAACGCCGCTGGTGATTCAAATTCCATCTCAGAGACACAGAAACATGGATACATAAACATTATACAAGCATAATTTTAGGTGATTTTTATGTCTTGATATCTCTGTCTGTTAAGTCCTCTGGTCAGATTTAATCACATGTAAGTAACAGGAAACATTCCATTGAAAAAGTATTGTTGGAGTCAGGTAAGCAAGTCTACTACTCCTGTGAACGGCTCCCTATTTCCACTCCTACCTTGAGAAAAATGTTGTTTGTACCCTCATTACATTTTCCTCTGCTTTACTACTCATCCCTTAAGGACTGACAACTAAGAAAGAAATGAGTCTCTTAGAAATCTCGTCATTTCTGTAGATGTAAATCTTTCTGATTCGTATTATCATCATCCAGCTAAAATTCTGCCAGCGTTTGCTACTGAATAGAGAGAAACTTCGAAAACATGCGGCCGCAAATGACATAGAGGTACGTCTAGTCACCTTATCGCGCAGGATATAACTTGAGTTGGGTCTTATACTTAGTGAACTTATGTTAGTTTCTTTCTTTTTTTTTTTTTAAAGATTTTATTTTTATTTATTTGACAGAGATAGAGATAGCCAGCGAGAGAGGGAACACAGGCAGGGGGAGTGGGAGAGGAAGAAGCAGGCTACCAGCCGAGAAGCCCGATGCGGGACTCGATCCCAGGACCACGGGATCACTCCCTGAGCCGAAGGCAGACGCTTAACGACTGAGCCACCCAGGCGTCCCCTTACGTTAGTTTCTAACGTTCATCCCTTGCCTTTGGAAGTGCTCCAATCCCGCAAAAAAAAAAAAAAAAAAAAAAAGGGTTTTTTAATCNAAAAGTGTTTATTAATCAGTTTAGAAATTTTGCCTGAGAATGACCGTCATTTTTGCAGCTTGCTAATATCGCTTTCAATCCATACAAATCAAAAATGACTGATACCAGCTTAGTGATCACAGCCCTGATCCTAGGAAAGGGCCTGTATTGTAGGATGTGCTCTAAGAAGCAAGTCTGAAATCCAAGTCTGGAAAGTAAATGCAAAGTTATTATGTCAATCAACTGACTTCCCAATCACCAACAATATCCTGGAGTTAGCCCAAAGAATGTATTACAGTCTGTTTCACGAATTGTTAAAGGGACCTGCCTTGTGTGCAACTAGAGATTGCAGAGACTCTAAGATTTTGACGTTGTCAGGAAGACAAGCCAGGGACACATCACAGGCTCCACATGGATATAAATAAGGTCTCCAGCAGGTCTCAAGAGTTGAAATCTCCAAACATCATGTAACTTCTTTGTGCACGGATAGCACTTTGGAAATTTTTGAGAAGTGAAGCACAAAGGATTTTTACAATAGTGCAACGATGCTGTATGAATCATAAAGGCAGATTCATGCCGTTATACATTTGTCAAAACCATAGAATGTACAAACCAAGAGTGAACCCTAATATGAACTACAGACTTTGGGTGATAATGATGTGTCACTGTAGGCTCGTCTGTTGTAACAAATGTACCACTCTGATGGGGCATGTTGATAGTGGGGGAGAAAACGCATGTGTGGGGTCACGAGGTATGTGGGAAATCTCTATACTTTCTGATCAATTTTGCTGTGAACCAAAAACTGCTCTAAAAAAAAATTTATTTTCATTTTATTTTGTATAAAGATTTTATTCATTTATTTTAGAGTGTGTGCCTGCAAGGGGGGGGAGGGGCAGAGGGAGGAGGGAGAGGGAGATAACCCCTTCAGGCCAGTTTTGTGACTTACAGTTAAATTATTGTTTATAAAACAATAATATGCTTAGTTGGGCTGTGGCTACACAAGATATTGTATTAAGCTGATTGATTCTTTGTCCGCCCATTGTTTCATTAGGAATTCCAACATTGTCCTACACTAATTTATCAGTAAAGATTATGTCTATTTACTTACATAAAAGCAGCCCACAGAGAGTCAGCTCAAGAAAGATAGACTAAGTACACTGTATTCATCAGAGACTCTGGAACCTAAGTTTCTGTTCACAATTAGTGTTTGACCTCTATTCTCAAGGTTAACTCCTGCTTCAAAATGGCTGAATTCCTGCCATCAAGTTCATTTTTCAGGCCAAAAGAAGAGATTTCAAAAATATCTTCCTAAAGAAATGAATTCATTTAATCGCATTTCCGGAAGCCGTATAGAACTCATCCACTTAGATTTCATTGTGGAGGATTTAGTGACGTGGCCAAACTGAGCTGCAAAGAGGATGAGAAATGAAGTCTTTTATTCTGGATGGCAATATGACTCCCGAAATCAGAGTTCTGTTACCAGGGAGGAAAATGAGACTTCATGTTGGGCTAGCCATAGGAGTCTGTGCCTCACCAACCCTCAAACACGTCAGAGAACCTCTCCCATGCCTGCCTCCCCTGCTTTAACAAACCACTCCACAAACATCCATACTTGCTTCTGTTCTGGATTCCTCCTTGAAGTCTCATGTTCTGGAAGCCTCTTCCTGGCATCATCATGCCCTACAGTGTGCCTTCAGAGTGGGGACTTCAATGCAACGCAAGCACCAAGAGGGCTGTATCCAGACGTTCCTGAAAGCCACTCATTCTCAGCTGTTTGTCATCTAGACAGAAAGCCAGATTTTCATGTCTAGGGTCTTGGAAATTTCTGCTGAAACTCTCAGACCATGACTCCTTTCTTGTCAAAGTCTCCACTAGAGCTCAAGAAACTGGATACTGCACTAAGTTCAGGCCCCCTTTCCACTCTCCTCTTCAAGCCTCCTTTGACCAAAAGAGCACATCTCAAGCGTGTCCAGTCCGGGAGATGGACGTGTGTCTGACTCCTCTCAGATTCTGGTGGATATCCCACTGGGAACACTTCCTGGTGATTTTCTCTGGAGTATAAGTGAGTAGGTGATTCCTTCTACACTGTGTCTGTTTTTGTTGTTGATGTTGTTTTTCAAAATTTCTCTTCAGGTCATAAAAGGTAACTCTGTAAGTAAATATATTCTACTATTACTAAAAGTTCAAACGTCAAATCTGAAGGAAATTGCCATATGACTGAATTAGATTTTAGGGGAAGATATAAACAAAAAGAGAATGCATTCTATTTATAAACACAGGCAATTAGAGAAATAAAAATAAATGTGAGAATTTGAAAATATATTCATTTTTATATGTTCTAATGTTTTAAATGATCAAATTTCATCTCGTAAGGTATTTCTTAGACATATTAATGGGTCATGTATACACGAAAGCTAGGATAGAATAACCTGTTTACTAATTATTTGGGAGAAACAAACCAAGTGGCTTGCTTGCTTGTAATCACATTTTCAACACTAAACTCATATCAGCAGAAGAATTTTGAAGAGGAATACAGTGAGCAAGACAAATAGACGTGAAGCAAGATAACACAGATGCTTCAGGAGAGGTTCTCTGGAGCCAGACTGTCTGAGTTCTAATGGCAACTCAAATACTCACGTGCTCTGTGATTCTGGAGAAGGTAAATCATCTCTCTGTGCCTCACTTGCTGAATCTAGGAAGCAGAAATAAAGACATCATATAACTTTTGAATTATTATACATGAATACCTTAAAACAACCTTTTTAATAAAAAGAGAACATAAGAAGCATAAAACCATTTATATATTGTGTTATATAAATGTTAGTTATTATTATGATTAACTTGAAAAGATTTTAGAACACAAGAAAAATATTGCAAATTAACCCTTGTTAGCAGAACACCTGAGCCAACTCTGATCACATAGAATGTACCAAATATATCCTGGTTAAAATCTGCTTCTCCCCCAAAAGATAAAATATTAATAGGCACCTGCCCCCTCAAATAAGAGCCTCTGAAAATATGAAGAAACTAACAAGCATCAATATCAAGTATTTTCTCTGTGCCTGGTGTTTAGGGCCATCACATGGCATGGACCATCACAATGTATTACTATATGAATTGAGTGCCCGAGCTGTTATTAATATAAACTGCAGGGTAACAGGTGCCCCCTAGAGTTGCGCAAAACAAGAGTCATGGTTATTATGCCCACAACATATATATATATATTTTTTTTCTTCCAAGATTTTATTTAAATTCAAGTTAGTTAACACAGTGCAGTATTTGTTTCAGTAGAATTTAATGACCCATCAATTACATACAACACCCAGTGCTCATTACACAAAGTGCCCTCCTGAATGCACATCACAATTTATCCCACCCACCTCCCCCACAGCAACCCTCAGTTTGTTCTCTATAGTCAAGAGTCTTTTATGGTTGGTCTCCCTCTCTGTTTTTATCTTATTTTATTTTCCCTTCCCTTCCCTTATGTTCATCTGTTTTGTTTCTTAAATTCCATATATAAGCAAAGTCATATAGTATCTGTCTTTCCCTGACTGATTTATTTTGCTTAGCATAATATACTCTAGTTCCATCCACATCATTGCAAATGGGAAGATTTCATTCTTTTTGATGGCTGAGTAATATTTCAGTTTGTGTGTGTGTGTGTGTGTGTGTGTGTGTGTGTGTGTGTATCACATCTTCCTTTTCTTAAAAGATGCTATTTATGGATTTATTTGAGAGAGACAGAGAAAGAGAGAGAGCACAAGCCAGGGAGGGGTGGAGGGAGAGGGAGAAGCAGAATCCTCGCTGAGCAGGGAGCCCAATGTGGGACAACATCCCAGGACCCTGGGATCATGACCTGAGCTGAAAGCAGACGCTTAACTGACTGAGCCACCCAGACGCCCCATCCCCCATCTTATTTATCCACTCTTCAGTCCTTGGACATCAGGGCTCTTTCTGTAACTTGGCTATTGTGGACAGGGCTGCTATAAACACTGGAGTGCAACCAGAAACATGTATTATATTAAAAGTTTACTAGTAAGGAAACATCCTCACTGAGGCTTAATTAAATTGCTCAATTTAGTATCATTGCCGAGCAGGACCAACTCTTCCTTATCAGCTTTAATAAGTCTCTGCTCAACCAACAGTGCCCTAATGGTGTGACAGAATTTAATAGCATCTTAAACACAAGAGCCTGTAATTGGTATTTGATATTCAGAGTTCACGGCTGGGCCAGATTAGGTCCTGTGAATCTCTGGGGGTGTCCCAGAGACCAAAATAGGCCATCTATCCTTGTTGATAAGGAAAAGCTCTTGCAGGAGCAACTGAGACCTACTGAAAGAGAAAAAGAGTGATTAATTGTGAGTGATCCCAGCACTTAAGCTACTCATCTCAGGTCCTGGGCATTGGAGACACGGCAGGATCTCAGGGGAGGCAATCTTCCTTACATTTGAACATTAAGGTGAGGAAATGGAGGGGCAGCCTATGGTTTCTGCTTCTTTTCTCCTACTGTCATTCTTCTGTCTAGACCTTATGCGAATGCCCCTTTACTCTTTCAAAGTCTGAACCTTTTCTTTTTTGATATTCCCAATTGTCACTGTGTTTAATGAGCAAATCACATGACTACTGAGTCGGAAGGCCCCCTAATAAATCATACTTTGTACTTAATTCTCAGTGGAAAGAGGAGAACAGAATCATTTTATCTTCATGTTAGTTTGTGTCAAATTGTGCAAAGAATGGTTAAGAAAATAAAGGTCAAATAGGTACAAATATATGCATTTTCAGTCTTTTGTGTAAGTCATGGCAGGCTACCTTATAATAAGAAAATACTCCCCAAATCTTAGTGGTTTGACCTAACAAAGGTTTATTTGTGGCTGATTCGAAGTTCTCTTTAGTTCAGGAGATATACCATGGCCTCAGATTTCCCTACCTTAACACAATGATCCAAGCAAATGGAGACCCCAACAAGTTGAAGCAGCAACATCTGGCATATGTCTCCTCCTTGATTGACAGAGTAGAGAAAACAAGGGCTGGACAGCCCTCATATTGGACTTAAATATTTCAAACCAGAAATGTGACCAGCCACCTATTTATAACCCATCGGTCATTGCTAGTGATACGGTCTTGCCTAGGCATTAGGTAATGGGGAATAGTAACCTCACTTGCTGCTTTCCCAGAGCAAGAAATAAGATATAAGTGAGTATCAGAAGTGCCTACCTATACCCTTTTGTGATCAGGGATTGATTCAGTATTTTATATGTTACACACTTCCTCAAGGTGAACTTGAATCGCACAAATTAGAAAAATGCTGCTTTCAGAACACGGTTTAGTCTATAATGAAAGATTATTGTAATTCTACTAAGGAAGAGCTAAAGCCTAAACACAGTTCTGTAAACTCATCTGTGTTTTGTTTGTTTATTTGTCTGTTTTAACTCAAGCACAGTATTTCCTTTTACCTATTGATAAGTTACACTGGAACACATTTCAATGTGTTCCTATCACTTCTCAATTCACTATTTTTTAAGTATGTGCTTATCTATATTTTCAGAAAAAAATATGCATCATAATGAGCCCCAATACATATATATATACACACATATATATATACTTATCTATGACCAGATCTCGATTTAGTAATTTCTTTTAATCTGTTTTATTGGCTCTCAAAACCTACAAGGAACTGTACCAGTTCTTACCCAGTAAAGCATAATCCTCTACTGTTATTTGACTGTAATTAACTATGTGTGACGCTGTGTTTTTAAAATACATATTGTTGGGTTTCGATGCATGCTTGACTGAATTAAAAGCAGAAGGTTCTATAAACATTTTGAACAATGTGATAAAACTATCACTAGTTAGCTCCCACTATTCCTATGCTTCCTCTTGGAAGAGCCGGGACGCAATAAAGACCGAACTAAAACTGAAGCTGGAACTCCCACAAAGTGCCCCTTCATCGGAGGAGAAAGATGTGAAGCCCCAGCCAAGGACGGAACCAAAATGTGAGTGAACAGCCATCCCAATGGAGAGCAGGTCCTGGGTAGCTGGAAGCTGAAGCTAGGTGAACAAAATCTACTCTGCAGCAACATCAGGCATCTTTGAAGAGCCAAGTCTGTGCCCCCAGCTGTCATCCGCTCCATGCCCTGCCTCAGGCATGAAGTGACGAGAGAACGTTTTACTAACAACGGGCTGTGTTGAATATCTGGCTTCCAATATGAAAGCAAAATGAAAAAGGCAAAACTATGGAGGCAGCAAAAAAGAGCTTTAGTTGCTAGGAGTTAGGATGGAGAAAAGGATGAAGAGGTAGAAGACAGAGAATTCTTAGGGTAATGAAATATTCTGACGATGGGTGCATAGTTTAGTTTTTATTTTTTAAAAAAGATTTTATTTATTTATTTGACAGAGAGAGAGAAAGAGACAGCCAGCAAGAGGGGGAACACAAGCAGGGGGAGTGGGAGAGGAAGAAGCAGGCTCCCAGCGGAGGAGCCTGATGTGGGGCTCGATCCCAGGACCCTGGGATCACGCCCCGAGCGGAAGGCAGACGCTTAACGACTGAGCCACCCAGGCGCCCCAGGATGCACGTTTTAATACCTCTGTCCAAACCCATAGAATGGACAACACCAAGAGCAAACCTCACGTAAATTATGGACCTTGGGTGATCATGGGTCAGTGTAGATCCATCCCTTATAACAAATGTCCCACTCTGCTGGGGGTGTTGGGGGGGCACAGAGAGGGTTGTACGTGTTGGGGTGGGGGTAACAGGTATATGGGAAATCTCTATACCTTCCTCTCTCTTTTGCTATGAACCTAAAACTGCTCTAAAAAAACCTAAGTCTTTCAAAATTAGGAAAGTTCAACCAACATACAAAAGGCCTAATCTAGGAAAAAATATGATTAAACTCTTTCCTAACTGTGAGCTCTATAGATGATCATGAAATTTAACCAAATATTTTAATTACTCTATAACCTAGAGCATGTAGTAATAGCAGACACAATATCTCTAGCTCCAGATACAATTTTTCTTTTTCTTTTATGTCCATTCTAAGAATGTGAATTTAACTTGTTAATATAAATGATTTTATTTTGCAGAGGCACATGATAAAATATACATCATAAAACTTATTTGTGTGAAGGCAGTACTTAAAAGTGTAAAGACAGCATTTAAAAGTGTTTTCTTCTTTTTCTAGGCGGTTGTTAATATCAGTTTACATAGAATTTAATATCGAAGTAAGGAAATTTTCAGGTAAATTATATAAAATTCTCAAAATGCCAGAAAATAAGTTTCATGAGTTATATACTGAGAGATGGTTAAGAGGGTATTATTTATAAGAGTAAATATCTTCCACGACGCTGAGAAATATAATATGGAATGCTTTAGGAGTCAGTCTGGTACGCTGGCCAGGAATGGAATATTTTAAAATTAACCAAGCAGCCACAAGATGGCAGCATTGCATAATAAAACGATGCAAATTTAAAAAAACCAACAACACAACTTCCTTGTATAAGTAATGCTAATATGCTACATGCCTTAATTTTATCTGACCAAAAGAAAAAAATAACAAAAGAGATGAATTCTCTATAAAATACTTAATGGAAACAGATCAGTAGGGCATAGGCCTTTGCGCATTGTGCATTTTTAAGTATAAATACCATATCACTTAAAAATTCAGGAACATAGCCCCAGACAAAGGAAATTTTGCAGAGGCCTGAAGAGTTTCCCTTCCTTAAATAAATGAGACACGTCAAAGTGAAAGCAAAGTAGGTAGATTACACAGCCTCAGTCACAGCCTTCATGTACACCCCGACATACAAACACAATAGACATGAAGCTCAGACATTCTACGTTGCCGTACTCAAAGGACATCACTACTACTCACTGAAGCACTTGGCCACTTTGAAAGTTACATATGGATTTACTTGAATCCATTGAGAATATTACATAGCAAAGTGTTAGAATAATGTCAGTGCTGTTATGAGTTCTGAATAGTTTTATAAATACACAGTACATTGCATTAAATATTCTTAATCCCAAATTTTAGTAGAAAAATAATCTTTACTATGGAAATATTCTAATATAGGTGAAGTTACAGTTTACTGTACAAAGAAATACTTGAAAATTTTAGATGTCAGATTCTAAGTTGATTAAATGTAAGACTGTGCTTGCTTCTTCCTCTTTATAGTTCAGCAAATCCAAATATCAGCCCATTTGAGCCCCGGAGTTCATTTATTGTTATAGCTGAGAATTAATCTGGGATGCTTTGATTTCAACCCTTATGGTTCAAAGTCTCCTTAAACACAGTAGTCTATTTTCCTAATTTTGCAATTAGGATCCTGAACAGAACAAACAGTTTGGGTTATCTGATTAACATTTTGTGTGCATTGAAATTATTCAGTGTTTACTAAATAGAACTATTGACAATGTCTGAATTTGATTGAAATATGCATTGACCCTAGGTCACAAATTTAAAACTTTGAATAAAATATGCATTATATTGTATTATAATAGGTCATCAATTTATTTTCTTTCATTTTTAAGAAGCACTAAAATAAATGCACATAAAATTGCCTTATAATTAGTTCACAATGTGGTCTCATAATAAATTTCCAACTTTGGTTTCTCTTAGTCCAATATTTTATATACAAGAAGAATTTTTATGACGGTCAAGGTAATTGATTTCATATTATGTTATGTTGTCTTATGCTGCGGTATGTTATGTTGCTGTATTCTAATATATTTTATTTTATATCTAATATATATCTTCATTATCATATTATCATAACATAGCACATCTTTCTGCCCATTATCACCCTCCTGCTTTGTTGGGCATTTCACTCTTTCCACTGACCACTCTGGAAATTTTAATACCAATTTTGTCATTTTTTAAATTTACGACAATGGGGGAGGAATCTTTCTAATAAGATTTCAGGGCTATAATTTGTTCATTAGGCAGATGTTTAACTAGGATCTCTGCTTGTGCTCTCATGTTAGTGTTGGTAGAAAGCACTAGCAAGATTTGGCCCTTCCTAATCTTTGGATTATTGGGAATAGAGACCCCAGGTGCCTACATCATTGAATACCTTTTGTGATAGGACAGGGAGCTCTGTGGTCACGTGGTCCACCACACCAAAAAAAACAAGGAATACTTTGTTTTGTGCAGGAAATTACATCTCATCTGAAACCTCAAGATCATGGTGGATGTTAGCCAGGTGAAGTGGGGAGGAAGGAGGAGAAAGAAGAAAGGGAGAATATTCCGTGACTACTCTTAAGAATAGGGAACAACACAAACAGGTGTCTGACAGCGAATTTGAAGTGCTTGGGGACTATTGCCAAAGGTATGAAAGCAGAGAGGTGAGCTAGAGGGGATAAGGAAGGAGTCTATTGAGGGCAGTGTCATGAGTGGCCTCAAAGCCAGGTTAAGAATGATTTGTTTGCTCCAGGGGTGCCAGCCATGATCACTGAACGGTTCTGGCTGAGAAGTAAGGTGGGTGTCCCCCAGATCCCACTGGTTCCTCCTTCTAATTATCTCCCCCGCCTCTTCCGAGCGCCTCTCGGGTGTTTCTAGTGCACAGCTGAGCAAGGTAATTCCTGGCTCAGAAGTTGGCCCCCCCCGTCTTTCAGGAAAATGGCACAACCCTTTCATCCTGTTGTTGCTTACTGTTACAAATGTATCATCTCTCAGCTCTTCTCCCCCTACTCCCCAGGCAGGATGCATCCTGTTTTCCAGCTGCTTTATCAGAACATTCCAGCATGCTCTCGAGGCCCACCCCAGCCACCCCTGCCTTTGGGTGTAAATTGGCTCACTCAGCCTGAATTCTCCCCACTTCTTTGGCTCTCCACTCTAGGACAATTCCCTCTGCAGAACACTAATCACTCCTGACATTTCCTGCTCCACGACTTTGCAAATACCCTGCAAAACACTAACCAGCATTCTAATCATTTCTCTTCTTATCTGCTGCTACCCCCAATAAAACTCTGTGCTCCTTGAGGAGATGGGTGTGTTTGTGTTTAGGGGCTGTCTTAGCGTGATAGACTGATGAGGGACTTGGATGATAAAAGACCTGAACAGAAGCAAGAATGGCCCCCCTTACTTGCAGTGTGGGCTCTACTAACCGTTGTTTGGGGCACTGGATAGTGTGCACATCAGCTTTCACTGCCAGCCAAGAATTCAGTCTCGACACTTTGGGGCTATGTCTGTATCTCTGTAATTATTGCACTATTTTGTTGTATCTTGTTGTTTTTCTTTTGGAAAAATAAAAAAGGAAGAAGGAAATAAGATGATATGTGTGTAGCAATTTTATGCTTTTCTTTGCAATTCAATGTCTCTCAGATAAAGCTGGACACCAAATTTCAAATAGGAAGGGGATTTGTGCAACAACTTGCCTTTACCTTTAGGGCAAACAGGCCATTTGGGGGGAAAGCCCTGTGAAATGCCACTGAGATTTGCCAAAGTCAACACACAGAGGAGATGGTGAAAGAAATGCTTAACACCTGCGTCCAAACGATGGCGTCATGATGTGGAAAGGGTCTCTCTGGACTGTCAAAGTCGTATCTGTGGCCTCTGGAGAAATGTATTCCGTCTCTCGTTCTGTTTAGTTACGATGTAGAGTGTGCCGTGTATGTAGTTTGCTGTTTGTGGAGAGACGCATGCGCGCTCAGGAACGGATGCTCCCGGGCCGAGAGCTGGGAGCACGGAGACCACAGGAGTGATGTCCAGGTGGGAGAACGCCCCCCTGAAGGAAGAATGACCAGCAGAACTGAAGCTTTCCAGGTGCCACTCAAACTAGACCACTGATCAACTCCACCTGGTGGTACTTCCTTCTGAGCGATTCAGACTTTCAGAGATTCTAAAAATTAAAATGGCGCATTGCAAAGTAGCAGCAGGCTATCTTCCATAATCCCGTTAAGTCTTTGAGTTCTGGAGAGACTGCACTTTTTTGGCCGAAGGGTAGGAGCCCTGCTCTGTAAGGAGGGGCTGCCTTCTGACCTGCTGGAAGGGGGGAGGTCTTCCCTGAAGAGTGGCTCTCAAACATTTTGCAAAGGGGCAAACTGTGGGACAGGAAACTCCAGAGTGAGGCCTACGTTGGAAGCATCCGAAGCTGAGGTGGGATAGAGGGAGGACAAGTTTTTGTGCTTTCTCTTTAGGGCTTTCTCTCTTGAACCTGGACGCAGGACTCCAGGAATGTGAATTGCCTGCCTGTGTGGTGGATTGAAGGAGTCTTCCACCACAAACCATGGCCTCATCAGTGGGCAAGGAGAATGGTTCGTAGCAAGGGCATATGTGAGGGTTCTGCAAAGCAGATGTAAATAAAGGCAGAGCAGAGTTTCTCTGTGTTATCATTCTTTCTCTAAGCCATCGACCAAGTTTTGTAAACAGTATAGTGGATTTCCACGCTGTAGGGAAGGAGGAGGGGTGGACTAAGGATTGTTTCGACCTTGGACCACAGCAGCCACTCTGTCTCAGGTGGACTGAGAGTTGCAGCTGCAACCCAAGGGTATATCTGTGATCCAATCCCCATGGTGAGGGGGGGGGTGTTGGGGGGGGAGTGATGAATATTCCAGAATCAAGCGCTGGCAGAGCCCAAACAGCACCTTGACTTGGAATTCATGAGAGATTTAAAAATCTGCCAAAGTCTTCATATCTACCTTATGATTTTTCTGGATTTAGTACCAAGGTCTTTTCATTCAGCCAGCGATTAAAGAAAAAAGTAACACAGGAAAAAACATTTTGCACGTAGAAGTCAATATTAGTGACCTACGTGTAACTTGCAAAAAGATAACAAAAGAATATCTGTATAACTATCATTGAGTCTGGGAAAAAGAACACCTCCACACACTTCGAGGTGTCTTGTGGTCCTATCCTCCACACAATTGTTTTCTCCCACCCAAGGAAAATACTTTTCTTCCTCCCTTTATCTCCCAAATCATCTCTGATTTAGGAAGAATATATGAATTCTCAGATCCTTCCTCTTTGACACCAGTAATAAGAAAAAAAGTTTGATTTTACTCCTTCCCCTTTTTTTGTCACATGTCAAATGCAATTCCCTCTAAAACCTTGACAGAAATCCAATTCAGAAGAAGAAAAAGAGACTATCTCCCATCCATGAAAGTACATTCTTCTCTATTGTATCTTGTACTCCTATGCCTTCAAAACCCTAAAAGTGAAACTTAATTTCAAATGTCAGTTTGCTGATTGCACTTCCACAGTGCTTATATTACTCAATTTAAAAAAAGCAGAAAGAGGGGGCGCCTGGGTGGCACAGCTGTTAAGCATCTGCCTTCGGCTCAGGGCGTGATCCTGGCGTTCTGGGATCGAGCCCCACATCAGGCTCTTCTGCTGTGAGCCTGCTTCTTCCTCTCCCACTCCCCCTGCTTGTGTTCCCTCTCTCGCTGGCTGTCTCTATCTCTGTAGGATAAATAAATAAAATCTTAAAAAAAAAAAGAAGCAGAAAGATGTTTTTATCTACTTTTCAATTTATTTTTTCATTAGCTCCTTAAGCCCCCAGCCCTTTTCAATGATTCTCTGTTGAATTCAGAGAAATACAATGAAATTAGCTGCTGAAGCAAATGAGTGTAAAGAGACATGTCAATGAGAGTAAAGAACCAGCTAGGTAAATTTAAGTCATCTCATCTCATTGTATTCATTCTTTTATTTAAAAAAATTATAAAGATTTTACTCTATGCTTGTAAATGTTATTGGAGGAGACTTACAGAGTACAGAACCATCCTGCTAAGTTCCCTAAAAAGAAATGGATGATGGAAAAGCTGTATTGTCTCACAACAATAATTTATACTGATTTTTATGTACTCATCCTAAAACTAGAATAGAATACTATCATGGGCTGAATTCTGTCCTCCTAAAATTCATATCTTGAAATCCCAACCCTCAGTACCTCAGAATGTTACCATAGTTGAGGGCGCCTGGGTGGCTCAGTCATTAAGTGTCTGCCTTTGGCTCCGGTCATGATCCTGGGGTCCTGAGATCGAGCTCCGAGTAGGGCTCCCTGCTCAGTGGGGGAGTGTGCTTCTCTTTCTCCCTCTGGAGCTCTCCCTGTTCCTTCTCTCTCTTTCACTCTCTCTCTCTCTCTCAAATAAATAAAATTCTTAAAAAAAAAAAAAAGATTGTTACCATAGTTGGAGATAAGGTCTGAAAAGAGGTGATTCAGTGAAAATGAGGTCCTAAGGGTGGGCTGTAATCCAATATAACCAGTGTCCTTATAAGAAGAGACTCCAGGGATATATACCCACTGAGGAAAGGCCCTGCGAGGTCCCAGTGAGAAGGCAGTGGTCTACAAGCTAGGGAAAGGACTCAGGAGAAAAACAGCCTACTGACATCTCGATCTGGAACTTCCAACATCCAGAACTACAAGAAAATAAATCTCCATCGTTTAAGCCATCTATGGTATTTTATTATGGCTATCCTAGCAGACTGAGGCGAATACCTAAGGTGACAATCATTTTAGAAAATGCTTTATATAATTTAGGTGATTTCCAACTAATTTAAAAGATGTGTTCTTATTATTCATTTTCTTAATTCTTTACTTGCATCACTCTGCAAGTAAATTCCTATTTTACTTCTTTGAATATAGTTGTAATTCAGCGACATGTACACCAGGGGGCAAACGTGTTCTGAGTCTCTACTCATTTGTAAAGGGTGGACTGGTCTAAAACCAAATGACCACAATGTGCTTACGTTTGTATATACTATCCAACAAAGATAGGCAGAAGCTTAGATTGCTGGGACAATAATCTGGACATGTACATCAAGAATGAGATGGTCTCTCAAATGAATCTTTTTATTCCCTTCAATGTCCGACATACTAGCATCCTTGTTCTCTTTGTTCTAAAGGATCCATTTATTCTATGCAATTTTAAGTCAATTTTTAAAAATGATTTTGCAGCCACGATACCATCTAGTGTTCTTTAATCTTGATATCTTCACACTTACCACTGAAAAGCATAAAATCATGTATTTTTATATATTTAAATAAAAAGCCAGCATATTTATTAATATAATATGCAGTTAATATTCCAAGGATATTTTTTGGTTGTAGTAGTTAGAAATGGCAGCAGGACACCAACAAATTCCCACATCTTTTTGCTTTTGACCCATATTCCAGGATATTTTTTTTAAAAATCCCCAGATTATAACATTCACACAACCAGCACTGTAAAAGACATATATTGACTCTGCTTTCTACTTTCTTACAACAAACTGAAATGTACTGATATCTACAAAATCAGCATTGTTCATGAAACAAGTTTTCAACAGAAATTGTATTGTTAGAAACAAGCCTGTTGGCACAGGTTTCAAAGTATGTGCATGATTTTCCAAGGTACAAATTCTCAGAGTTTTATACAAATGTGCACAGATCTATTCTGGATAATCAGCCTGTGAATGTGGATGTATGTGTGTGCATATAAGCTTAGAAGTGCTGATATAGTGTGTGGGCAATGAAGAGTTTGTGGAAATAATAGAAACTATTGTATTAGAAAGGAAAACTAACACACTAACAACAATTAGCCTCTACTAATAAAAGAAAGAGAGCTTATTAAGGCTGATTACAGAAATCCAACAAGTCCAGCTACAGTTGGAACTCATTAGTTCATTGCTTGTTCATCTCTAAGACACTGAAAGCAATCTTCTTAGAAGGGGTCGTTTCCTTGGGATTGACTCTAGTCACCCACTGAAGGGGGAGGTGGGATGTGTAAGTTTCAGGTAGCATCGCTCATAAGTGGGTGCAAGACTCGAGCTCCACTTATCAAGGGAGAGGATCAGCTCTATTCAAGGGCCTAGAGGAGCAATGATGGGATGCTGAGGGAGGCTGAGTGTCCTTGCTGTCTCTGAACACAAACTCCAAGTCCAGGAGGTTCCTGCTTGGCCGGAGTCTTTTACCCCAGGACAGAAAGGCTGAACTCAGACACTCACTAATGCCAGGAACAGTGGCCACTCAGAACCAAATGCTGGGAGCTGACGCAGAATGACATTCATTCTCTGGTTGATTCTTTGACTATTCCTATAATTCAGATGAGCAATGGCTAATACTCCAGTTAAATAATACATAATGCTTCAGAAGAACTCATTATAATTCACCCTCAGGTGTCTGTGAATCATTCCGTTGTAGTGGAACCATGCGAAACCAAGAGCTTTGTGTGAATCTTGCTACTCATTCTTCAGAGCTGAGTATCTCTCAGCATTGTAGTGAATTTTTTTTTTTTTTGAAGATTTTATTTATTTGAGAGAGAGCACAGGCAGGGAAGAGAGAGGAGGGAGGGGGGTCAGAAGGAGAAGCAGGCTCCCCGCTGAGCAGGCAGCCCAGCGTGGGACTGGATCCCAGGCCCCTGAGATCATGACCTGAGCCCAAGGCAGACGCTCAACAGACTGAGCCCCCCAGGTGCCCCTGTAGTTAATTTTCAAAAGTGAAACTTTACAAAGTTTTGTATCCATTTAGACTTAGTAAGAAAAGGTAAAAAGGGCAACCCCCACTCTTTTATTTACTTGCCGGCTAGTAAGACTTGCTGAGTGCAAATGACTCAGCTAATATTTCCCTGCCAAATTACTGGAGGGTTTCTCATTCTCTCTCATTATCTCCCCACCCCCCACCCCTCACCCCGTCTTTTATTTGTTTGGCTGTTGGATTATTTGATACTTTAGTGGTTTTTTTCTTTTATTCATGGGAATTGTTATACTGAAGGAGGAAATTATGGATACACTGTAAATGAACTGTTTAAAAGAAAAGAGCACACATAAGCATCTTTTCTTATTTTTTCTTCTCTAACTTTACAACCAAAAGAATACAATGTTACAGTCTCGATAAGAAAGGCTACTGACAAAGAAAATGAAAAAAAAAATCTCTAGCATCTAGAGTTATCCCATACTGGAATGCTTTATTGGACAACAGAATTGAGTTTATTTTACTAGGTAAGAAACTACTTTGATTTTTAGGGTGTCCTCAGAATTTCTTTTTCCTTTCTTTCCTCCCTCCCTTCTTCCCTTTTTCTTCCTTCCTTCCTTCCTTCCTTCCTTCCTTCCTTCCTTCCTTCCTTCCTTCATCTTTCTCTTTCTCTTTCTCTTTCTCTTTCGTTCTCTTTCTTTCTTTCTTCCTCTTCCCTGAAAATTTCTGGGTATTACAAATTCCTTACCACAAGTTTATGAGGTAGGTATTGTCATCCTATTTTACAAATAAAATGAAAAGATTAAATAAATCCAAGTTCATGGGATTAGATAGTTACGGAGCCTGGATTCAATAAACCCATGCCCTTTCTCTGGTTAAACCGAGCGTCTTTTCAAGCACATAGACAATGTTGGCAAACCAAATGTAGCATTTTGTCTCACAGTTTATTGTGACTACGTACTATTTCAAATAGTATGTGAGTGTCACATATTATAAGTTTATATCACCATAACTATTGTAGGACTTTGTATTTATATGGTGATGTGCTTATTGACAGCACTGGCTCTCAAACACAATATCTTCTTAGAAATATTAGTGGGAGGGCTACCTGGGTGGCTTAGTCAGTTAAGAGTCTGCCTTCAACTCAGGTCAAGATCTCGGTGTCCTGGAATCGAGCCCTACATTGGGATCCCTGCTCAGGGGGGAGCCTGTTTCTCCCTCTCCCTCTGTTCCTCCCCCATGCTTGTGGTCTCTCTCTCTCAAATGAAAAAAATCCTTTTTTTTAATTTTTTTAAGTTTTATTTTAAAATTTATTTATTTATTTAAAGTTCCATGATTTATTACTTGCATATAACACCCAGTGCACCATGCAATACGTGCCCTCCTGAATACCCATCACCAGCCTATCCATCCGCCCCCACCTAAGCCCTCAGTGTGTTTCCCAGAGTCCATAATCTCACATGGTTCCTTCCCCCTTCTGTTTACCCCCCGCTTTCTTCTTCCCTTTCTTCTCCTACCAATCTTCCTACTTCTTATGTTCCATAAATGAGTGAAACCATATGACAATTGTCTTTCTCTGCTTGACTTATTTCGCTTATCTCCTCCAGTCCAGTCCATGTTGCTGCAAATGTTGAGAAATTGTTCTTTTTGATGGCTGAGTAATATTCCATTGTATATATGGACCACATCTTCTTAATCCAGTCATCTGTTGAAGGGCATCTCAGCCCCTTCCACAATTTAGCTATTATGGACAATGCTGCTATGAATTGGGGTGCATATGGCCCTTCTCTTCACTATGTCTGTATCTTTGGGGTAAACACCCAGTAGTGCAATGGCTGGGTCATAGGGTAGCTCAATTTTTAACTTTTTAAGGGACCTCCACACTGTTTTCCAGAGTGGCTGTACCAACTTGCATTCCCACCAACAATGTAGGAGGGATCCCCTTTCTCCACATCCTCTCCAACATTTGTTGTTTCCTGCCTTGTCAATTTTTGCCATTCTAACTGACGTAAGGTGGTATCTCAGTGTGGTCTTGATTTGAATTTCCCTGATGGGTAATGATGTTGAACATTTTTTCATGTGTCTGTTAGCCATTTGTATGTCTTCATTGGAAAAGTGTCTGTTCATATCTGAAAAAAATCTTAAAAAAAATACCATTGGAAAAGTGTCTGTTCATATCTGAAAAAAATCTTTAAAAAAATACTAGTGAGAAAGGTGTTAGAGTCCCTTATGTTAACTGATTAAATTTTATTAATCGTAAGTCAAATACTTCCCTTTTGAAATTTTAGTTAAGTATTAATCTGCAATGCTTTAGAAAGAGGCCAGAAAATTAAAATAGCTTTATAATTTAAAAATAACAAAGCCCTTACAAAAAATATGCACAAACTATTTTACCAATAAAATAAAATTATCATTTTATTCAAATGGTAATACCACTTGTGATTTTCAAATAAATGTTTCAAGGTGACATTACCATTTGAATCAAGATGTTTATTCAAATAATTCTCAGTTTCATTCCATGCCCACTTTTTGTTTTGGATATAAAACTGCTCCAGATTTTTCCTAGGCATTAGGAATCAGTGTTAAGTCAGTTCACTAATAATATTCTTCATTGTAGGTGTTACTTCATTCTTTTACCCAATGGAATATTTAAAAATGAATGTCTAGTGTGAACATAAAGTAGTATATGCTTTTACCTTAAACTATTCCGCATGTTCATAACAAGACACAAAAATAAATATCTAGCCCAAATGTTCAACTTACAAGACCTCAGAAAATAAGAGAAAATATGGATAATTGTAATTCACAAATTTCAAGAAAATGTTTCATCTCTACAGTTCCCTTTCACTTATTTGGACATCCCTTTTATAGAAATCTCAATATGGGGACATTTAGTTGTATTTGTTTGTGTGGTGCCAGAGTTCTAAAGATGTAATAAAAAGAAAAATGAACTCTGCTATGACCACTGTGAGAAAGAAGGAGTAACATTAAAAAAAATATATCCTCGTTACAGTGATGCATATTTTAATAGCAGTAATAGAACTTCTTTTAGGGAAATTTTTATTGTACCTTGTAAATTCTCCCTCAGTGAACCCTTAAGTGTTCTAAACCATTAAGAAACTGCTTCCCTTTATATTTTTTTTTAAAGATTTTATTTATTTATTCGACAGAGATAGAGACAGCCAGCGAGAGAGGGAACACAAGCAGGGGGAGTGGGAGAGGAAGAAGCAGGCTCCCAATAGAGGAGCCTGATGTGGGGCTTGATCCCATAATGGTGGGATCACGCCCTGAGCCGAAGGCAGACGCTTAACCGCTGTGCCACCCAGGCGCCCCCTCCCTTTATATTTTGATAAGAATACATTGATTTACCTTTTTTTGGGTCAACCTTCTATGCAGTGTGCCACATTGTTGAGAAGTAATATAGAGCAATAACTCCTAGCTGCAGAGCAGTAATTTCAAATTCACAGCAGATGGAAAAAAAATTGGCATCTCTGAGTGTCAAGATTAAAGTTTCACCCTAGACAATCATCTGAGGTCAACATATCTTCTTCCCTTTCTTCCATACAAGCTATAAGAAGCAGTTTATGGGGCGCCAGGGTGGCACAGCGG
>NC_048220.1:133070612-133103937 GCF_002007445.2 Ailuropoda melanoleuca
TATGAGCCTGCTTCTTCCTCTCACACTCCCCCCGCTTGTGTTCCCTCTCTCGCTGGCTGTCTCTATCTTTGTCGAATAAATAATTAAAAAAAACTAAAAAAAAAAAAAAAAGAAGCAGTTTATGAGCTAGAAAAATAGACATACTTCCCGTACCAACCAACCTGATCAAATAGGACTGGGTTACACCAGTCTATACCTGGGCAGACACAAGAACTTCCAGCTGGTGCTTAAAATACTGATTTAGGGATGCATATTCACAGGGGCACAAGGATTTTTGTAAGAGAATCCAGAGTTAAATAATCCATATTAAAATTAGTAAATGGTTGCTTAGATGTAAACTCTTTTTAAATTAAAACTAAATAAGGAACCGAGACCAAAAAAGATAGAATGTCCTTTCATGGAGATAATGCCAGCTTCTTTGCCCGTCACCTAGTGGGATAAGGGGGGCCATTGAAGGACCCAATGCCACTTACAGAGGTGATATAAGTGATGCAACTTTCTTACAGGTTGAAGGTGGAGTATGTGAAATGGGGGCTTAAGAATATTATGCTTATGGGGCACCTGGGGGGTTCAGTCAGTTAAGCATCTGCCTTCAACTCAGGTCATGATCCTGGGGTCCTGGGATTGAGCCCCACATTGGGCTGCCTGCTCAGTAGGGAGCCTGCTTCTCCCTCTCCCTCTGCCCCTATCCCACTTATGTTCACACTCCTGCTCTCTTTCTCTTTCAAATAAATAAAAGTTTTTTTTAAAAAAAGAATAATGTGCTTACACACTTATTACCCCAGAGCTTCCTAAAAGAAAATTGGAATCTTCAATTCCATCTTGCCTTTCTGTTCTGCTGGAGACACAGACATGTATCTGCTGATACAGACATGTATTCCGGAGATACAGACATGGATGTGGTGACCGCTAATGGCAATGTGTTTGTCAAGAGGGAGAGAATAATGACATTAAAGTTGGATACAGAAAGTATGGAGCAGGTATAGGTCAAATTCTCCAGGGATAACGTCTTGAGAGATGAGCTCTGTAATATTTCTAATTTCCTGGTTTTCAGTCATGAGTGCACATTAAAATCACAAGGAATGATTTATTTAGAATATGTCTATCAGTGAGCCCTTGTACTGCACATTCTGACTCATTTAGTCTTGAGCGGAGCCTGATATTTAATATGCAAACTTTCTCACCAGGTGTTTGTAATGTGCTGCCAGAAATGAGAATCACTGCTCTAACTTCTTGATAAACTGTCGAAGCCATGATATCACTACAATTTGCAGGAGAAATCTGCAAGTTGTTTTTTTTTTTTTTTTAATCTTCCTGATTGTTCTAATACATTTTCTCCTAAAAGTGTTGAAACTGTTACCAAGCCCAACACGAAGGAAGGACTAGGAATGTAAATGATGACTTGCAGATGGGGTAGTTGGCGGATGATTGGCTTGCTTACCTTTTCACAGTGTTGAAGTGATGGAAGCATTATTTCAGCGTAATAGAAACATTGTGTCTACTTACGGATTAAGGGTCTTCTGGAGGGAGTAAGTGGACTTGTAACTGGAAGGCTAAGAGTTTTTGCCAAAATTGAAATCAATTGAAGAGGTAGCTATGAGGTGACCTGGCCAAAGGATTCAGGAAAATTGGAGAGTTCTTTGGAAAAATGTTGAAATGTCCTCAACAACAATGAATGTCCCTTGACATGGTAAGAGAATGTGCTGGCCACCATGAAGTCACCATTGTGATATTAAAGGGTAAGTAACAAAAACCCTCGACACCATACCCATGATGTTTCGGTGATTATTGAGAGATTACAGGAATTTTTGTTCCCTAATAGCATTTAATCTTGTACATATATCTTGTACAGAGATAGATAATATCTTTCATTCTCCAAGAATTCACAGCTACCATTTATTTTGGTCATTTTCTGCAATGTTTTGAAACACCTAAAGAAGTCAGAGAAAAGGAATACTAGAAATGTAGAACTTCAAAGAAGCTATCCTTGGTGAAAAGGGAGCATTGTACAAATAGATGTAATGTGTGTGACTTTTTTTTTTTTTAGAAAATAAATCCTTTCACCACTGATGGAGGGAATTCCCCATGGCGCAGTGAATAGGATTTGAATTTAACATCAGATTGCTATTTTCCCTGATGAGAATATAGATCTAGTCAACCTAAATTCCAGAAATAAAAGGGGTTTTGTATGTGCTTATCATACACCTTGCAAATAATTTTTGCACAATCTTTTCAGTTGGAGATTTTTATTTGTGAAGTGCACACAGAGATGAGACTAATTGCTCTAATTTATGGATAAGATATTGAAATGACGTCTTTGCTCCAATAAACTTTGTTTGCTTAAGTATTTTTTGCTATATACAAGTGTTTAGGTTGTCAAAATCAGCAGTGTGTGTGTGTGCACATGCATGTGTGTACTTTCTAGACTTACAGTTCTGCTAAAAAAGCTGTCCACACTCCTTGTCATCCATTTTTTCTTCAACTATTTTGATTAATTCATTTTTACATATTTATTCTGTATAAAGAAGCAAACAGAAATGTAACCTACATTTTCCCCCTAATGTAAGATGATAATACTTCACGGAATAAATCTATGTCAATTTATTGTTCACTTCCATATGACCCACTGAGATATGGGTTTATTACTTTTTTAGTAGCAAAGGGTTTAATCGTGATGATTGTACAGTAACATTTTCGATGAATCTTACGCTTTACTACTCTATCTCATGCTTGTGTGATTATTTTAGTATTCAAATTTTAAAATTAAATTTAGATTGACACGAAAGATAAAAATTCAGTGAGGAAAATTGTCAACACAATCATTAATTTCTTATCTAAACACAAGCCATTCTCTATTTCCCTAACTATTCAAACAAGTGTTAGATTTCACATAAGTTTTGCCTGTATCTTGTTCAACTTCTTCATTTGTTGTTATATTTCCATCCTCATTACATATAGTGATACTGCTTCCATCATATTTTTTCTTTGTTATTTCTAGAAATAGCAGTGAACTTGACATTTATATTTATTTGTCTCTATTTAAGTTGTTGGGTTTCCCTCTTGGTTCTAATTATATTTTGTTGTTTTGATAGCTTCCTGCTCCTCTGCTGTGCTTTTTAAGGAGTTTAGAGTAAAATCAGGTGTAGTCAATCATGTGGCTTGTTTTTTCCCCAATATTTAGCTTCTGATTTTAATTTTGCCACCTTGCATTGACTTTTATATCCAGTAAATATTAAATAATAATGGTGCTAGTGAGCACCATTTTGTTGATCCTGATTTTATATGTAATTGTGTATGTATGTGAGAGAGAGAGAGAGATAAAAAAGAGAAAGAGGACCTATGTTGAATGTTATCAAATGCAGTTTCCAGTTTCCTTTTCTTTATTAGTCTTTCAACAACATAAACACCTGGTAACGAAGCATATCCTTCTTTGTGCCATTATCTTCTTCCACTGGTTAAAAGATCCTTGGGTTCAAGAATGATAATCTAGGGGTGCCTGGGTGGCACAGCGGTTAAGCGTCTGCCTTCAGCTCAGGGCGTATTCCCGGCGTTATGGGATCGAGCCCCACATCAGGCTCCTCCGCTATGAGCCTGCTTCTTCCTCTCCCACTCCCCCTGCTTGTGTTCCCTCTCTCGCTGGCTGTCTCTATCTCTGTCAAATAAATAAAATCTTAAAAAAAAAAAAGAATGATAATCTAATTTTCCACAGTACAGGGAAGAGCCTCGAGGAAAATAGATATTCATTATTTGAGGGTATTACTTTATTCCCATTATGTCATAAATAGAAAATACTCCTTTGGAGGTAGCCTTGAATAGCAGCTTTTGCAAAAAAAAATGAAGATCCTATAAGAAGAGATTTGCAGATTCCAGAGGCTTAAGGGATCTGCAGGGATCACTATGCAATCTGGAAGAATAAAACACTATTATAATGCCAGCAAGACCTTAAGCTTCAGTTTTGAAATTAGATACATATGTTTTTCACATTCTCTTCAAGCATTTCAAGTTGCCACAGGCTATCAGGAATCACCTCACACCAAGCTCTTCGTAAACCACGATGCTATTCAAAAGTTTAGAACAGGGCACTGAAAGTAGGCATTGTTAAATTTCATCTATATGAGAATTACAGTGAACTAGAGCATAATCATACAAACTGAAAGGCGACCCATGGTTGGGATATACTGGCCATTTATCACAGCAACATAGTAATCGTTAGCGTGAGTATTCTTTGCTCACGTTCACAACAGTAACCACAAATGCCACACCAGAAAATTAATTCAAAGAGACAGCGCCATGGTGCGCGTGTGTTTTCTCAGCTCCCTCAGGTGTTCGCTCAAGCCTTCTGTAATCTATTAACGCCGTGGCCTTAAGGTGGAGTTTTCCAAATCTCCCCATAGCCCTCGCCAACAGTAACAAATGCCTGCATACCTTATTATGGGGCTGCCAGTGTAACATAAGAGTTCCAGAATATGAAGAGAATTGTTTGAAGTGTATAAATTGTTGCCCACAAAAATAACTCACACTACATTCCCTTTGGCTGAATTTTTATAGTCTATGTGATTAACTCTTACTGAAACAACTCTTTCGAGAGGTGAAATAAAGGAGGGTGAAAATGGGAAAGCGCAACCCACAGGGTGGAGAAAAAACTGAAGTTTTCCTCTGACTTTTCAATGCAGGTGACTTTAGTTAACTCAAGTGCATTGTCATGAGGGTACCCGGGAAGATAGCTGAGCGGCGTGGGATACGGCCATGAGCTTCCTGTAAGTGTGTAAGGGTACCTACGGTGTTTTAGGTGCACTTGACTAAGACTGTTGTCCCCTTCCGTTTGAACACCCCCACTTGCTTCCAAACTTCTCCGCTGGCCACTGCTATTGGAATGATGGTAAGTATGACTGAAAGCAACAAAGGAGAGGCTGATTTGAGGGGACACTTGGTTGGCGTTTACATTATTTGTCCAGAATTCACAGTCACTTTAAGCAGAGGTCATTTATCGCTTGCCTTTCTGGTGTGTAAGGGCGTCCGTGAACATGTCTATAGTCCCTGTGCCAACCCACTTTGTATAGGGACTTGCAGGCTCTGGCCCAGAGGAGGCACCGTGAAATGAAACATGCCCTCCCACACACCCCCAACCCCCCGCACCAGAAGCACGAGGGCAGTGAGGAAGCGACAAGACTTGGAATGCATGATGTCAGAAGGCAGCCTGGAAAAAATTCTTCAGTATCAGCAGTGTAGAAATGTAATGGTGGATTCAGTGTTCAACAAAACCTAGTCAAAACGGAAGTTTTCTCCTCTTAGAAATGTATTTGAAGATAAGGTGCCTAAAAGAACATGCTAGACATTTTAAAAAGTCTTTTTTGATGAGAATATTGCGAAGCAGAATTAATTGAAATTTCTGTCAGGACTCACAAAACCTCAGACAGGTGAGAAAATAGCTCACAGGTGGAAAAACCCTAATAGAGAGCCTTTCAAATAGCAATCCTAAAATTATGCATGACATTTCAAAAAAAAAAAAAAAAAGATGGGAAAGAAAATTTTCTAAACTAGAAATAATAAAAATTAAATTATGATCTGGTATGATAATACATGCTAATTATTATATGGAAAGTTGTAAAAGAGTATATCGAGCCCGGGAATTGGAGGAAGAAAGAATGGAGAGGTCAGGCAGTGAATAATAGAAATACTTTTGTAGTTTAGCCATGTTTCGAATCTGTCAACTTTTTAAAAATTGTAATTCTTATTCCTTTTCTCATTATAAAGAAATATGCTTATTTTTAATCTAACTTTGTGATTGTCATTTTGTATTATTTTCCTTGAGGAGAACAACTACAATTGGATATGTTTCAGGCTTCCTCGAATCCTGGATCTACCCCATTGTATTAGTAGCAGCGTCGTTGTTCTTTTAGAATCAGAAAATCCGCTTCTGACAATGAGAACTGTAACTCTGGGACTCTGGCTCTTGAAGCCATTTTCTACTTAAGCAGCAAGTGACTTTTACGAGGAAATTAAAAATTCCAAATTAAGATACTAAGTTAAATAATTTCTCTGTGTCTGGAAAAATTTTATTTAGACTTCTGCCGGTGCCAACAGAGATAAAGGGGAAGGTGACAATACTCCCAAGCTAATGTTATCGGAAATGTATTTTTCAGCATTGCCAGTTGCACAAAACAGTGTAACTATGTTATTTTCAGTTACTTTCAAATCTAGTCTTGAAACCAGGACCTCTGCATCTTCTCAGCTGAGGGAGGAACAAGCTCTCCTAGACGTGACCTTCCCAGGCTCCAGTGTTCCACATCTTTAGTTAGACCCAGGGAAGCTGATAGAAGTTATCAGAAAGGAGAAGAGAGTGAGCCAAGCTCCAGTGAAAAATAGGTACACAGTTGTCTCAAATTCCCCGTATGTGGGAAGGGAGTTCTGAGTGAGACAGGACTTCTCAGAGTGGAAATGTGCAACATCAGCTAGGAAAATTTCCCCAAAACTGAGCTTCTTGGGTAAGAAGCCAGATGTAGCCAGATGGGCTCCAAGGGTGTAGGAGAAGGAGACCAAGTGCTCATAAGATCGTGTACATGCAATGCTACAAAACTTACAGGAAGTGACAGAGGAATTATCTTTGGTTGGGATGATCCAGGATTTTTGCAAGTTGAGAGAATGGCAACTTTCCTGCCTTAGTGCATCCCATGAAACATAAGATCCCCAAATATTTGTAGGCCTGAGACATTTGATAAATTGAAGCACATCCATTCCTGAAGATGGCATGGGTTGGACCCCATATACTCTACCACAGACAGTTACCTGCCCACATTAATCAACCTTGTTTTCATTGTGGAGAATCCACCTCCTGGATGTGGGTATCTAACTGGGCCACATCCACAAAGATAGCTGGAAGGAACTGGGGTTGTGTTCTTTGCTGTGTTTTTTCAAGAACTTACTCTGTTGAAGAATCAAATAGCCATTTCAGAAAATAAAACAGTGGGTAGTATAAGATGGCAGCACCCATTTTCACTATCTCATAACTGAGGTAAGCTATGTAGGCCATAAACAAAATTCATGCTATAAGGAAGGGAATAATTAATAAATTATCACATAGAACCATATGAGATTGCTAACCTTCAGTTGCTTTTGAGCTATGAAAAATGGCAATTTTCTTATGATTTGACTCAAGAAAAACAATATTTGCTTCAAGATGATAAGGTGAACACATTCTGTAAGTTCTCCATTCCGGAAGATCTGTGACAATGGTAGCTTCTATACTTGATCCACGAAGAAGGGGTAAGGGTTCTGCTTGCAACAGAAACAAGAGGAAAAGAAACCACTGTTAAAAGGGTAGGACATTGCTCTGATGTGTGGTGAACCTGGAAATACCAAAAGCATTCACATGCATAAACATAGCTACTGAAGTATTTCGTGTGGCATACGTTCCCACTCTGACCTCTCAGGTGAGGATGTTAACATAACAGTGGCCCCCAAACACTCCCCCAAGCTGTACACAGGAGATAGTAGAGAGAACCTCACTACGGACCTAAGGGTGTGGCCAAGAACCAAGAGCTGTTTAGGCAAAGCCAGGAACGACAAATAAGGACAAGAGGCTCAACACGCAGGAGAACCCTATCCTGTAAAAAATCGATAGAACCAACAAAATAAACATTGGGTGAAGAACAATTAATATCTTCAGAAAAATAAGTGAGGGTGTCACCTTTAAGAAATAAAGTAAGGCTGCCAACTAAAAATAGCCTAGGTATTGTATATTAATACATGAATATACACGTGTCACTCGTAACTTTGGAAAGCTTTTCGTAGATGGTATAAGTGGATAAGAATAAAAAGAATTATCACCTGGAAGATCAAACTGAGTAATTTCCTTAGAATGCAATATAAAAATGACAGAGAAGGAAGGGTAAAAAGAAAAAAAGAATAAGAGTCAGAAAAAACATGCTTTCAAGTCCTAGAACCTGGCTCCTGACAAAATTAAAGAAGAGAAATGAAAAGTGGGGATATTAAAAATTTCATAAAAAATCATAAGCAAGAATCCAAAGAATTATTACGCGAGTACTTAGGTTGAAAGAGTCCACACTGAAAGTCAAGCAAGGTATAAAGATTAAAGACAAGCATCACCTTGACAAATATCAGATACTCAAGGATAAAGGATAAGGAGGGGAAAAAAAAATCTAGGAGTTCCCAAGGGGAAAAAAAATATCCCCAGAGTTGAAGAAGAGCCAAACTGACATCCAACTTCTGATAGTAACACTGTCTGGAAGAAAGCTATAGCATAATATATTTAAAGACTTGAAGGTAAAATATATTCTTAAAAATATTATCCAAAATTCTATACCCAGCCAACTTTTGCCAACTGTGTTCTACAAAAAAAAAAATTCAAGAAGTTGTAATAATCGTGAAATTGTATATCTAAAACATAAAAAGATCTTAAACTGTGAAAGACAGGAACTATCCAAACTAGAAGTAGAAACTGACAAATTAATAATCATTGTAAATGTCTCTAAATACAACACTAGGAGGAGAAAAATCAAGTACAAAACTATAGACAATTTGGGGCGCCTGGGTGGCACAGCGGTTAAGCGTCTGCCTTCGGCTCAGGGCGTGATCCCGGTGTTACAGGATCGAGCCCCACATCAGGCTCTTCTGATATGAGCCTGCTTCTTCCTCTCCCACTCCCCCTGCTTGTGTTCCCTCTCTCACTGGCTGTCTCTATCTCTGTCGCATAAATAAATAAAATCTTTAAAAAAAAAAAAAAACTATAGACAATTTAATTAACACAGTTAAAAAGTATCGTATATACATTAACAGATACAAAGAAAATATTTGCCAAAATGATCACGTAATTGGTGAAAAAAGAAAAATACATTTTTTTAAAAATTGTTATTTATTTGACAGAGAGAGAGCACAAGTAGGCAAAGTGGCGGGCTAAGGGAGAGGGAGAAGCAGACTCCCCGCTGAGCAGAGAGCCCCATGCAGGGCACCATCTCAGGACCCTGGGATCATGACCTAGCCTAAGACAGATGCTTAACCAACTGAGCCACCCAGACACCCCAAGAAAAATCTTAATATATTCCTTAAGATAATACATTTAAGCCATGTTTACTAACCAGAGTGCCATAAATTAGAAATCAAATATGAAACTTAGAAAATAATCACAAAGGCCAGATGCTTGGGAATTTCCAAAATATACCCCTAAATTATGCCTGATTTAAAAATTAACTAAAAATAAAATTACAAACTATCTAGAACAGAACAATATGATAACTCTACCTTCATCAAAAACTCTGGATTCAAATAAATGACTTGCAGGAATATATTTAATTTTAACTTTTGAGAAGATTTCAATTTAAATGGAACCACAAGATATGAAATGAGGAATCCCACACATGTGCCCTCTGAAGAACTGAACTTAAAACCTGAGAGACTGATTTCCCATAAATGCCTGAATTACTGAAGACAGAGCCTTATCTTCTGACCAAGAAGCATCCGCCAAGAATCTTTCCCCCTCCTCAAGCCAATGAACTGATTGCTTGAACTCTGGTTGGACTGACCCCTCTTTGTGCTCCTTGCCCATAAATACAGGCCATCCCCAAACCTCAATGAACTTGTTTGTAGCTTGCTACAGCATAGATTTCCCAAATTGCAATTTCTCGTCTATTACCCCCCAAAACTCAATTTCTGGTAATTTGGACTTGCCTTGGTTTACCTCTTGATTTAGGTTGACATATTTAAGAAGATAAAAAGAAAACCCAAAAGACTGTGGTATATGGTATAACCAATTAATACATAAAAATCTATAAGGAGATGGAAAACAAAACCAATTCATCAATAAAAGGGAAAGTTGGTTCCATAAAGCTGATATATCAGATTGATGTTTGCAAAAGATCAAGAAAAATCAAGAGAAGTTAAAGATTATTATCCTAAATGTAAAATAAAATATGACAAATAAATAATTTAAATAACAAACTGAATATTATAATATAGAAATATGAAAATTGAGATGAAATGGCCCCAAACATACACACTTCTAATTTGAAATGAACACACACACACACACACACACACACACACAAATTCTGGTAGTTAAATATCGATAAGACTTTAACCTTAAAAAAAGTAGTTTACACTATTTTATTTCATTTTACTTTTTATTTTTATTTTTTGAGTTTACACTATTTTTAAATTTTATTTTGAAATAATCAGGAATTTCAGAAAAATTGTAAAAATACTACAGAAATTTCCTATATACCTTTCATCCAGACTCCTCTAATACCAACATCTCGTATAAGGTAACTATTAAAACTAAGTCACATGAACATAATATCATAAAGTAAACTGAAGACTTATTGGAATTTTCAGTAGTTTGTCCACTTTCTTCTGCTTTGGTTCCAGGATCCAGTACCTTCCGTTCACTCGTCACATCTCCTTAGTCTCCTCTAATTCACCACAGTGCTCGGTCTTTTCTTACTGTTCATGGCCTTGACACTTACGCAGAGATCTAGTACATTATTCTGTAGAATGTCCCTTCATTTGAGTTCACCTTATTTTTCTCATGCTTAGGTGAAGATTGTGCATTTTTGGCAAGAATAGCACAATTCAATTTGGAAGTACGCGATGTTCGTATTGAAGGAATTAATCTTGATCACTTAGGGGGCTGCCTGCTGGGTTTCTCTATGGTAATTACTATCTTTCCCCTTGTAATTAATAAAGATCCTGATTCTTCTCGCAGTCTTGCCCATTAGTTTTAGCGCTTGGTAGAATTTGCCTGCAACAATTCCATGCTCTGTTAATGGTGATTTTTCTCTTTTCTTTATTTTCTCCTACATTCATCAATTCAAGTTTTTCTGTAAGGAAGAATTTTCTCTTTTTCTTCATTTAGTTTTGAAATATACACTTTTATCCATGTGAACTTATAAACACTTAGTTTATTCTGTGAATTTTATCCAGCATTATCATAATTTTGTTGCTTAAATTATTCCAGCTTTCGCTACTGGGAGCTGTTACAGGTTGGCTCCTGTGGCCTTTCCACATTTCCCATGCCTCTTTTCTTTTCTTATTCTATTGATCATAACTGACAAATATAATTGTATATGTTTAAAGTGTACAATGTGGTAATTTGATATATATTTATATTGTGAAATGATTACCAAGATCAGGATGATTAACATATTCATCACCTCCTGTAGCTTATTTATTTGGGTAAATCCTTCCTTTCCAGAACTGCATCTTATTCCAGGCATTTACCCTGTACCAGCCCTGGAATCAACCATTTCTTCAAGCAATCCCGGTTCCTTTAATTGGAGAATATTTAGAAACAAACATCAGGGCTCTAAGTATGCTCATTGCTAATGTAGTGTCATTGAATATCTGCTGAGGTTTATATATGTCAATATATATGTCTGTACCAACCAGTGCATACACAGGTATTATCTATCTATCATCTATCTATCATCTATCTATCTTAAAAAGCATAGGCTTGTGGTAATACCTATGATTCTATCCCTACACAGGGTTAATTATAACCTTTCCCTTTCTTTATCTGTATCTGCTCTAAGGGCAAGAAATCTGACCCTCAATACATACAATATATTCACTTATTTATTAGATCCTAGCACATGCAAAAATTATTTTCAGGATTCCTATACCCATACTCCTGAGAAAAACAGATTTATGAACTCAAATATAGATTCTATGTACAGTGCATTTTTTTCCTTTTGTCCTAGAGTATTCAATCAAATTTCTGATTTCCAAAGTATTTAGGTTATTATTTTCTTCACTCCCTCGATGGTCTCATGTTTTTGTTTTTTTCAATGTCATATATTTGTATTCCATTTTATATTCCTCCCATATCCTGGTTGATTTTTTTAAAACTTTGCATATAGTAAAAGGCACTCTTTGTGATGTTCTGTTGGTTTCAATATTCTCTTCCACTGTTCATATTTAATCAAGCCCCATTCCCACCCCTGGCACAACTGATCTCTTTTCTCTTCCTTTAGTTTCCTTTTCCGGAAGGTTATACAAATTGAATCAAACAATATGTAGCTCTTAGGCCTGCTTCTTTCACATAGCAAAATGAATTTAAGATGAATTCTTTGGTGAATCAATAACTCATTTCTTTTTATTGCTGACTCAGATTTCGTTGTATGGATGTACTTTATAAAGTTCGTTTATCCATACACCAGAACAGCATCTTGACTTTTATACAATTTTTTATTGATTATGAATAATGTTGCTATAACCATGTGCATGTAATTTTTTGTGTAAACATAAATTTTCATTTCTTTTGGGTAAATACCCATGTGTGGAATTGCTAGGTAATATGAGAATGTATGTTTAACTCTAGGATGAATTACCATATTGTTTTCCACAAAATGGCTGTGCTGTTTTGTATTCCCAGCATCAACGTGAGAGAGGTCCAGGTGCTCTGAACCTTCACCATCCCTTCATTGTTGTCAATATTTTTTTTAATTAGACATTCTACTCAATGTGCATTGGAATATGATTGTAGTTTTCATTTGCATTCACCCTGTGACTGATGATTTTGAGCGTCCTTCATATGCCTTTTTACCCGCAGTACATCTTCCTTGGCAAAGTTTCTGTGTAGCTAGTTCGTTTATTTCGGGGGCGGGTTGTTCATTTCCCTGTTGTTGAGTTTTGGTGCTCTTTATTCTGGATACAAGTCCTCTGTGAGAAAGGTGATTTGAAAAGCTCAACTACAAACTGTCTTTTCCTTCTATTGGCAATGTCTTTCACATAGTAAAGATCTTTTATATATATAAAATATGTATCAGAGTACAACATATAATATTTATATCAGATCCACACTGCCTTTATTTAAAACAAAAGTACACGAGGTCTAGAATATCTGGTCTAAACTTAAAAAAAAAAAAAAAGACCCAGAAAAAGACCTTTTTTTTTCCCTTACTTGATGGAAAGGAGTTTTTTCTGTTTTTGTTGTTGTAGCTGTTTGTTTGTTTACAAAGACGGATGAAAAGATACATAGTGGGCTGGAAATCTGCAAGCTAGGAGACCATAATTGATGCTTATACAGCCATAAAGATCGGGTGTATAGAGAGCCAGACTTAGCAGCAGAGGAAGTAACATTTTCTTTAATCATAGTAAACATGTTGACTTCTTTGTATCAAAAGGTAATATAAGGTATAAGATACAGGACTTCAAGGGGAACCATTTTAACATGGACAAAAAGCAAGTGACACCTGGGATAATTTAGGTATACCCCCATTTTTGAAAACAATGTGATGACGGCGCTCGGCTAGCTCAGAAGATCCAGTCGCGCTGCCACAAAGAACACCGAGCTGTGCGCCCACAATGTGAGAGCAATGGGATATTTCTCAAATTTTCAGAGACGTTGAAGGGGGTCTCAGTTGTACAAATCAAAAGAGCCTACACTTCCGAATTTGTAAAAGAAGAGAACATCTGGTATTTGAGAAAGCATTTTTAGAAAAACTCCAGTAGATGGCATAAATACCCCTATTTTCAGGTGTTGACTGGCATTCTTAATCATGAGAAGGTTGCTCTCCAGACAGAGGGAGGGGGCCTGGGGAATGTTCTCAGATGCTGCTGAAAAAGCAGCCATCAGTCTTGATTTAGAAATAGGCCTCTGCTTTTGTAAACAGAAGTGACTGATGGGATGTGCCTGTCATGGGTGGTATCAGAGATTTTATCGGAGTGGAGTTAGAGTTACTGGTGTATACTAAACAAAATTATTTTTAATCACACATATTTTAAAGAAATAAAATCATGAATATGGCATGGTCCCACTAAACTCATGAAATTAATTGCCGAAGCCTTGCAAAGAACTGCTAATTAAGTAATCTACCTAATATGGGGAAAGAGTCCCTGTTTGACCCAAAGAGATTGTCCAGATTCATGATGCTTTCTTACATAAGATATTATAAACCAGATCACATAATTTTAGCGAGAGTCATCTACTAATGTTTTCCTTAGTCATGTAGCTCCAATCACTTCACGTCGTCTGAATATCCTAATTCTTTTTCAGTACTTCTCCACTGCTAGCTCTCTCTCATACCATGCTATCTACCCTAAGAAAAGTTTATAGTAGGTAGATAATAAAATAATGACTGGCCACCATAAAGGACATCACTTTCCATGTGTTCACAAAAATGCACATACACATTCACACCATTGCACCATTTCTGTGTCAGTTAGGGTGTTTTAATCAAAAAGATTTGAGCAAGGGGAGGTTTATTTCTTCTATAGCAAGAAATCCAAACATAGACTCTTGGATTGGTTCAGTCCTTAACGATGTCATCAGGGCTGGTGTTTTTTTTCTATCTGTGCACTGTTTCATCTAATCTGTAAGCAGCCCCCTCATGTTCACAGGTGGATGGAGCTCTCCAGATGTGGCCTGGTAACACGACTGAGTGTCAGAGCATGTCTCCCCTTCCAGCAATGGAGAAAATGTTCTGGAAAAGCCTTCAAGAGATGCCCCCTTACATCTCATTGTCGAAGGCTCTGTGTGGTATGTGAGAATGCATTTGCTTCAACTAAGTGATATTTATCCACGGATGATGGGTTGGACCCCTGTGGCACATAATCTCATAACACGTAAACACACCCAGGACATGGAATGAGAGAGACCAGGATGTTGGGCCACCATCCAGAGGTGGCAACATCTTTTATAATCAGGTCTTAAGTCACATAGTTCCACATTAATGAGGCTTCCCCTGACCACCCAAATGCATTCCATTTCCATCCCCCTTGCTCTCGTCATCATGTTCTTTTCCCACATCCTGACTTCTTTATTCCAAGAATATATTCTTTCAAAAGTCTTTTTATTGTTTCGCTACCATGTCCCTTCCCCTGCTATAAAGTGAGCCCCTGTAGAGCAGAAACACTGCCTGTCTGTTCATCACCATTTCCCTGGTGCCTGGAATGGTTCCTCATGAGCGTTAGATGTAATTATTTAAGAAATAATGAATGGATGTAAATATTAATAGAGGCGTCCTGATCTTTACTGGCTCATCTTTCTTTTAAAACAGTATAGAGGAGGTTAATTAAGAAAGATGTTTTTCTCTTGGGACACGGTTCTGGCATAGAATAAAGACGCTTCAGAAACTTAACAAAACAAGAGAACGTTAGAGATGGAAGGAGGAACTTGGGAGGTCGTGGTTAGCTATTGAAAATAATGTTCCTTAGGAAGATAGGGTTGGCTGAAGAAGTAGGAAGATTGGACCCTTGATGAACCTGGAAATGACGGGGTTTGGTTTTAGCCGAGAAAACACTTCTCCTATGTAGTTGCTTCTGGCTTTTTCGCTTATTAGCTGTGCCTCATTGGGCAACTTACAACGTTTCTGTAAATTTTAGTAGCATCATCTCCAAAGTATGGCTGCAGGACTGTAGAATCTATTGGAAAGAACGTGAGGGTTAAGGTTAAAGATCTTAGTTGAAATGTTGACTCCAGCAACAAGTGGCTTTTTTTTCTTCTTTAACCTTCTTAACCTTTAAACTTGACTTTTTGAACTTCGGTTTCTTTAAGGGCCACGTAGATATTTAGAATACCAAATATCACAATGGGTTCTGTTGTAGCCAGCTGTTAATGTTTGACAATGTGGATCCAATTTTCCCAAATTTTAGAAGTCGGTAACTTATTCATGTAACACACACACACACACACACACACACACGACGCAGTAGTGTGCTAAGAAACCATGTCGTCTAAGTCAATTTTTCTGGAATTTGGTAAATTGCCACCACTGTATTCCCTATTAGTACTTTTTATTTCTCCTATTATATTAATTAGATACTCTTAAATATTTATCTCTGTAAGATATTGAAAGCTACAGAAACTCAGGGGCATTGTCATTCTTGCATTCTCTCTCTCTCTCACATCTGCCATGGCAATAGGTACTCGACAACAATGTGCTGAAAGAATGAATAAACAAAATGTTTGCCATGAGAATAAGAAAATTTCTGAAAACCACTGCCTTATGATTCTATCCTACATGAAATTCATACAAATTCCACAAAAACAAATAAATCCCTGACAAATACAAGAGTCCCAAGGCAAGGGATACAACACCCATTAAGAAGCAATCAATTTCTCCAAAAATGAATACAGAATGCTAGAAACAAATGCCAACTATAAAAGGAATATATGTTTGATTCCCCCAGACGGATGGGGGGGCAGGAGGAGGGAGCCTGTATATATGTTTAGGGCCATATATACATATATATGTGTATATATATATATATATATATATTTTTTTTTTTTTTTTGGCCTAAACTAGCCAGAAATTTTGAACGGCTCTAAGATGAGAAGTTTTTATGGTCACCCCTTCATCTTCTGTGAATTGGAAAGTAAAATATTTCTAGACTGTTTTTTTTAAGTTTTATTTATTTGAAAGAGAGAGAAAGCAAGAGTAGGGGGAGGAACAGAGGGAGAGGGACAAGCAGACTCCCTGCTGAGCATGGAGCCCAATCAGGGGCTCAATCCTGTAACACTGAGATCATGACCTGAGGTGAAATCAAGAGTTGGAGGCTTAACTGACTGAGCCACCCAGGTGCCCCTCTTGACTGTTTTAACAAAATAATCCATAAAGCACTACTGAATAGCTAAAGAATAGTGAGCCCTGAGTCAACATCAGACCTGGGCTTTCCTCCAATCTCCACCAATTAGCTGGGTTACTTTGGGCAAGTCATTTCACCTTCCTACCCTTCAACTTCTTCAAAATGAAGAAGTTTGGGTGGTCCTAGGTTTCTTTTCAGTTTTAAATTCTTAATTAAGAGAGGGAAGGAAGAAAAAAGAATCCTTTGGAGATGTAGTAGTCAAAATCAGTTTAAGAATGGTGTTTTTATAAGACGGAAATGGAATAGAAATAAAGCCAAATGAGCAGAATCTGCATACATTTGAAACTATACAAATCACCAAAAAATCTTTCCCAAGACAGTAGGTGTTGTGTAGGGATACAACTCTTGGTTCAGCAAGCAGTCTAGAGGGGGAAGACTCATTGGAAGAGGACATTCTTGTAAAAAACAAAACCAAAACCGAAAACCTCCACTCCAGGGGCTCCTGGGTGGCAGTCGGTTAAGGGTGAAACTCTTGATCTCAGCTGAGGTCATGATCTCAGGGTCATGAGATTGAGTGGGATGGGCTGCGTGCTCAGTGCAGAGTCTGCTTGAGATTCTCTCCCTCTCCTTCTGCCCCTCCCCCACTCAATGCACATTCTCCATAAATAAATAAATAAATAAATAAATAAATAAATAAATAAAATCTTTAAAAAAAATCTCCACTCAAAACTGACAAACAGCAGGAGGAAAGAAAGGTAGGCTCTCCAGGGAGTGGGCAGCCCATGGCATGAAATGTGGATGGACTGGGGAGTTTGCAGGTTGAAAAGATGCCCTCTTCGTTTGCCTTTTCCGTGAATCACAGGAGTTGACCAGTACTGTTTCATTCACATAAATGAAGAGGAATTTCTTTCAAAAATCGTCCTTGAATGTCTCATCACTCGTAACAATGATTTTGTCCAAATACCTCAAATGTTATATGGAAAGCTGCAACGTTTGGAAAACGATGCAACTGCTCTTCTTTTTGCCACTTCCCTGTCCCCACGCTTGTGAGTGCAGAGTTCAATGACACCCTCCGAAGAGCATGGGTACAAGACTCTGCCGCCTTGACATGAGTAACAGGAAAACTTTCTGCAGCACATGACCCATCATGAGGATTCTGAGCTGAGTCAGGGAAGTTACCGATTAATATATGTTTGATTCCCCGGACGGACGGATGGAGGAGCGGGAGGAGGGAGCGTGTATATATGTTTAGGGCTATTATCATAAACCAGAAGCCTAGACATACAGGTAGAATTTTCTTACTTTTCTTTTTCCCATTGAAAACTAGAAGGGAATATAGGGTACACATGGATAATGTTTGTAGGTTTCATGAAATAAGATTTGCTACTCTGGACCGTGATACACAACATCAGAGAGAATTTTCTGACAAGGGACAGAGTGTTTCCCATAAAGACCAGTGCAGAAGTGTTTAAAAGGAGGTTTGTTGATCTGATCAAAAGGGCTTACACCTGAGGTTTGGAGGCTAAAGAGAAATGTAGGACGTTGCATTGGAAAACCAGATACTGTGACTGTGGAATAGCAGGCTCAGGTCTGAACTGGCCCAGCACCCCTTCTACCCATTTCTGTGGGTCAAAGCAAGTTATAGGCCCAGCTCAGACCCAATTCCCATTTGTAGATGTGGAAAGGAAGTTTTTTGGAAACGTTAGCATTGTATTAGAGGTTGCACTGACGGGAATGCTGTAGCACAAACCTGTCTGATTTCATCTCAGCATGCTGCCTTTGTTAAATTCATCAAAATATTCGATACAAAATTTTATGATATTGGAAATAAGATGAAAATGCAAACTGGACAATTATAGTTAGATGTGGGCAGTGTATAGGTCTCACCACTCAGAGATTTAAAGTTTTTTTTGTTTTGTTTTGTTTTTAGATTTTATTTATTTATTTGACAGAGATAGAGACAGCCAGCGAGAGAGGGAACACAAGCAGGGGGAGTGGGAGAGGAAGAAGCAGGCTCCCAGCGGAGGAGCCTGATGTGGGGCTCGATCCCAGAACGCCGGGATCACGCCCTGAGCCGAAGGCAGACACTTAACCGCTGTGCCACCCAGGCGCCCCCAAATCACTCAGAGATTTAAAAACAAACTGTAGTTCCATCGTATTTGACCCTTTTATCAATGGCTTTAATGTTTTATCAATTACATTCAGTCATTAAAAGTCTTAGTAAAATGCAGCAAAATTCTCAAATATATTTTATGCCCCAGCACATAAGCTATCTATGGAATTGTTATGCTTTTGGAAAAAGAGGAAAAATGAAGGATTTAAATGAAACGGTAATGAAATTCATAAGTTTTAATATGTTTCTCATGAATACGGGAAACTGTAACAAAGCACACTGAAGCAGCTCATTTATTTCTATATAATTTCCATCTTTCCATTTCTACAAACCTGACTGAAAACACAATCATTGGGGTTATGTAATTTGTAACTGTTTATTTGAGGGATTTTTTCCTGATATATCAAGAGGATTTTCCCCAAAGTTTATATTTTCCCAAAATACATGTCTTTTAACCACTGAGTTTTTGAGAAGTGGAAACAGTGCCCTCTGATTCATTGCCTTCGGGTTCCAACAGTACGTGCTGTTGTATCATGATTAGGGATGAACAAGTTTTCCAAGTAGGACACATCACAGTTTGCTCTCTTTGTCCCTTTTTCCAAAAAGTCTGTTGAATAAATCTCTTAGAAGAATAGACACGAGCCTACTCAGAATGAGGTGACAGAACGTGGGTAAGTAAGGCAGTATCCTGGGCACAGATGCAGTGAAGGACGGAGAGGAAGAAGCTTATCCTCATTGACCAACAAGCATCAAAGACCCTCAGACTGAGTGTGAGCAGGAAGTGAGAGCTAGTAGGCTGTCTGCACATCGGCTTCAGCTCTATCCCAACGCCGGCAGCAAAGGGCTTCCCTCAGGGAAAACTGGATGACTTACCTCCCCCCATCCCCATTCTCCAGACACCAAAAACCTGCCTGGGAAAGGCTAAGCCTCTTGGAAGGCATCATGTGAGCACTTTCAATCTGAAGCATGAGTCATTTCTACATTAGAGAATTTAAAGTTACTTCTCTGATGATTGCTCTCATTCTTCTTCTCTATTTCTGGAATTAATATTAAGTAAACATGGCAATTTCTGGATACATGATTGCTCTCTCTTTCTCTTTTCTCTCTCTCTTCCCACTCCCCCCTCCTCTTATATGTGTTTTATTTTGGGGGTGGTTTTATTCATTTTTTTAAATTTAGTTCTAGGCAAATTAACTTTATCACCATGAGAGCTAATCCTTCTACTGTATCTGTTCAGGTCTTGAGCATTTCGAGTTGGTAGTTCTAGTAGTTGTTATGATTAATGTTACAATTGTTTATTCTCAGCACCTTTTCTCATTTTAGAACTATACTAGATAGAACTTGAGTTTCTTCTAGCTGAAGGGACCGATTTTTAAAAGCTTGTTTTCTTCTATTTCTTGCAGTAGCTCTTTTCGTGTCTCTCCTTTATTACTTATTCTCCTCAAATAGTCTTTGACTCTTAATGATTTGTGAATGTGTATGTGAGAGTCAAAATCAGTATCAGCAAGTGGGAAGGGCTTCCTCACCTGCCACAGTCTTGGTGTTACCGGCTGATTCAACCCACTGCTGGTTTCCAAGCCCTGGCTGGAGAAAGCAGACTGGCCTGTGAGGCTGGTCAGGATCTCTCTGAGTTGGCAGGGATCTGGCTTTCGGTGAGGAGGTGCTACTTGTTTGTCGTTACAGGAAATTACCTGGGGACCTTCCTCTGTTTCTCTTTCTGGCCTCCATTTCTCATGTTGGAAATAGCAGTCAACCTACTTCATTTATAAACCTGCTCTTACATCTTACTGACAGCAGACCCTAATGCTTGGCCTTTGAGACCGGACTCTGAAACAATCATTCTGAAATCTTTGGTCCTGAGCCTTCTCTCTTGCCCTTGGGATATTTATTCCAGTTTTCGCTGTCTCTGTCTAAGGGTTTTTATGTATATACATACATATCTCATATGCTCTGCAGATTACAAGTCCAGCAATTCAATTCTCCTTTTTCTCTCTATCTTTTGGACATCCTCCCTTTTTAGGTCCCCTAATGGTATCCATACAGGTTGTGTAGTGGCTATGGATTATCTCTTATTCTTATAGTTCTTTCATTTTAGTTGGATTTTGGTAGTGAAGAAAGATGTACCCATCAGCTTTTCTGAACCTAGGTCCCCAAGGCCATTTCTAAAATTTGCATTCAACTGTGTTTACTCTAGTGGTAAACCAAAGTAATAATGATAGGGGAAAAAACAAACTCATTGATGAATATGAGAATTAAGATAAATGGGCTCTTGGCTTTTGACTAGAGATTTGGACTCCATGTTGAATGGAAATTGTTGAGATGTGGTAGCAGGAAACAGGAGGTATGTTAACAGGATATTTGGAAATAATTATTTACTGGGATTAAAAAAAAAAAAAAAAGCCTGTTAGGCCATACCATTGCAGCTCAACACTATAGGGACTTGGGGAAGTAAAAATAATAATAATATTGCATCAAAACATCTTCTATTATCCATATGATGAGCTCTTTCCACTTTCCTCAAATTATAAATCAACTCTCATGAGAGCAAAACAACAAAACAAAAAAACCTCTCTCATTTTACAATTAACTGTAGATTATAGAATTTCAAAATAGAGGGATGGGATAATGTCCTACCTTATCTTTTAAAAATTTATTTATAATATTATTTCTTTATGAATCATGATAACCCCAATGCTTCCCTTAAATGCTCCTCTTTTCTATGCAGGGATCTTGGACTCTCTATTTCATTGCTTTTAATTGTTGACCTGCTAATATTTTACTTCAGACAGCTGATATAAACTGACCATAGATTTTTAATCTATTTTTTGGTAAAACCCAAATATCTTTTATCAATCGGGATTTATCTGTCTGGTATTTCAAACATTTGTACCTTGTTTTAGAATGTCTCTGCTAGATTATTTTTATCTTGCACACTAGCTCATTTTAAGTGGAATTCTCATAATAGATGCATTCTGAATGTAATACCCATGACTAGCTCTATTTTCATCATTCATTCAATTTTATCTCTTCATTTTCCACCATATTGAAACTTATGATACCGTTTTTCAAATGTCCAATTTTACCTGTATTTTTGTTCGTATTCAGTATTCTTAATGCCGTTATACTACCTTCTCCATTGCTCTTGTCTCGTGAGATTGAAAGGAACTTCCCCAGGAAGCACAATAGTATCACCTAGTCCAGAACAACGCCGTCCTAAACCACAGGATTATGACCTTTCAACACTTACTACTCTGCCCACTGAGCCAGTTCTCTCAGGTTATAAGTTCCTGGTGACTTTAACAGAAAAACAACAACAACGACAATAACAACAACAAATCCTTTGCACTTATTACCCAATTCACTGAGTGGTCTTATACTATTGTCTCTTTGTTCCAAATTTAAACTAAAGCTCAACGTCTTTACTGGCTCACAGTAGACAGAGTGGCATTGCATAAAGCATCCTGCTCTCAGACTGCACTCACAGTCATTATCTTCGCCAACAATTTCATTTTCTGCATTTTCCCTTGTGTAATGTCCTAGCAATTGTGTGTGGTTGGTTGCTCTATCCAAATGGCTTTCAAGCTGAACGCATGCCTCAAATTCACTTAAGCATTTGGGCAGCATGGGAATTATCTATTACTTAGGGTACTCTCTCAGACCATATTTCTATTAGTGAGATACTCATGCCCTCCCTAATCAGAGGGGAAAAAATGGCGTAAGGTCACTATGTGTGTGAGTTTGAGACAAAAGCATTTGAATTCTACAAATATCTCAATGCATCGTGAACATTTAAATCACTCAGCTTCTGCAGTGTAATCACAGCTGTGAAAATTGAATTAAGGTCTCTCTAATTTAGGTATCCTTATTTGACTTTGATCGTCTTGTATCTCTTTTCTCTTTCTCATTTTATTCATTTATTTATTTTTGGCAAGCATATAAGATATGTATACTTTAGTGAGAGTTTTCAAAAGTGTCTTATGATTGTTATAATGTCCAAAATTATAGATGTCAAGTGATCAGGCAGGGAAGCTGTTCCATATATAAAAATTGCCCAAAAAAATTGCCATGAAATATTCATATCCTTCTACCTCTGAGCCAACAAATGAAGAAACAGGATGGTGAAGACGTGTTAAAATAAAATTCCAGTTCCATGTTAAAAATGTTGTCTTTTAAACAAATATCTTGGGGAAAGGCAGAAGTAGACGTTTTAAAGAAGCATTCATTGATTATCTTCAGTATAAAAGAAATACAGTTTTATTCTTACAAAAAGAGAAAAAATAAAAATTATGTATGCAGGTTTCCCTCACTATCCAAACGTAGAACATTCCTATGAACACTTGAGTTTGACTAAAGTGGCATAAAGCAAAGAAGCAATTATCATTCATTTATTTGGAAAAAATTGTGAACATTCCCAGACCCCCCAAAACCACCTTTCTTAGGTTTTTCTGATACCTTAAGATGCATCTTGCTAACAGATGTGCAAAATACATCAAGATAAAGCCCAGATGCTCCTAGACACAGTTCAGAGCTGTGGGGTTGGACGCTGGGATGCTGAGACTTGTTGGGTGGGAGGAGCTGGGTGGTGCCTCTCCCGGGGCGAGGTGCTTGTGTCCGCTGCCCCTGCAAGGCTCCTGGCAAAACCAACACTGGATCCAATCTTTGCTTTTTGCCTTTTTCAGTAAGAGCAAAAACCCCCTTCAGATTTATTTCTGGGTAGTGAAAATAGGTACTAATATAGGTCGTCAGCAAAAGCCAAGTGTCCTAGCTCAAACTTTCAAAAAGCAGGGACTATGTGTATCTAGAACCCCACCATCCAGCTTTAACCTACAATTACACCCATCTCTCTCTCCCTGTCCCCCACCTCCCCTTCTTTCCCTGTCTCCAGCACTTTGCAGAATGCTTTATATCTTCATTTATTTCACTAAGAAGAAAATATGAAACTTCTTCAGGGTATTATTCTTTTAGAGATAGATGTAGACTATTTTATCTACTGAATGGATATTGATTTCTGTTTCTCTGTACTGCTGCTGGATATTTGCACTGGGGAAGAGATTTCCCTAACGATGACGTAGGCCCGTGCAATGGCCCCTTCCTGATTCCCGTGATGTGGATGTGGAACTGACAGTGTGAGCCAACACAACCTCCTAGGAAACGGTGGAGCGACAATCTGGCTGGCACTGGAAACTGTGGCAAATTTGTGGGGCAGAGTCATTATATCACTACTCAATTTCCCAGCCCAAATATTTATAAGGAAACCCCCATCTATCAAGTCAGGATGAATCAATCCAGTCCAAGGTGGCGGATAGTCAGGAGGCCCCAGCTTCGTCTCTTGCTCTCATTTTTCCAGGCAGCTCTGCACCCCCAGGCTTCAATACTGTCAGCAATGCTCATATGGAAGCAACGACTCCCCTTTGCTTGCTGACGGTCCAAGACATTTGACCTTCATTGATTGGAGGCTCTCCCATCATCTGCCTCTTCACATCTTAAACTCACCTTTCTGACTAGAAGGGACAGAACTTTCTCTTTACACACCCAGCCCTTCACAGAGTATTTTCCCTGGGATTCTATTTTCTCTTCTTTGATTCCATTTCACTGAGATTCCATTTTCTGTTCTTGGATTCCATTTAATCCCCTTCCCACTCCACTGGTAATGCGATTATATTTTTGGACCCATTTGTAGACACACTCAAATTCTTCCCAGCGGCTTCCATGACTAGTATAACTGAGAACTTTAGCTGGATACCTGCTTAGGTGACCTCAGATGTTTTACGAAGGTTAAAGAAATCTATCCTTTTTTTCCCCAAAAGAAGAAATTTCAGGGATGCCCTTGCATAAAGAAGTCACACACCTGGATTAGAATATGTATCCTGTTAAAGGTGTATCTGGGACTGTACCTCACATATATTACCTGATGTGCAACAAATTTACTTCGTCCTGAGCTAAACATACCTCATGATTCTGGATTCACAATTTGGTGTGAGTTAAACAATAGAGTAAATAAGTGCATTCAGATGTACCAGGTTCTCTCTGCCTGATCCTACCTGGGAGAGACATGGCTAAAGTTCCCATTATTATCCATTGTCCTCTTATCCCTTAAGAAAGAAGACCCAGGAGTTAAACTGATATGTCAACTGCCCATCTAGAAATCCCATTTTATGACCTCTCTTGTAGCTGACAGCAAGTAAACATAGCGAGGCTTTGAAGAAGGTTGTACAGAAGGGGTTGAAGTTGGATGTGTGAGTCTTAGGCTGTCTGCTTTCAGATAAGTGACACCATCCTGCAGGATAAGCCAAATTCCCATCACTGATGAAATTCACTCTTCCCCTCCACTAGGCCTCTGGTGGGAACACTGGCTCCTTCCCTTTCTGCAGTTCTTAGAGCAGTTGTCAGCATGCCCTTCCTAGGAAAAGGCTACTACATTTTTCTCATGTCCCATTGTCATGAAATGCTCAACTGTGGTCCCTGCTTTCAGCATTGTACCAGAGAAAAAGCAGGATTCTCTATGTGGAGACCCTTGCATTCAAAAGGAATCCTCTCATTTTTCCTAACTGCTCTGTCCTTCCTAAGGTTTGGCCTGAGAGAGTCTGAAGGACAGATGCAATCCTGCTCCCTCTCGTTTCTCCCCTAAAACTATCCGTCCCTCATCTTCGAGCTTGTTAATGGCACATGTAATTCATGGCCGTGGGAGCAGCAGGAAGGGCCAACAGAGGTGTCAGTAATTTACAGTTCCATATAGTCCTTCATCTTTTTTGACCCCTATTTCCCACCTGTCTTTGACATAGCACTCCAGAGTCTCATTTCCCCCCCATTAGTCCATATATGGGATGGTTTTGAGGAAGCAAAAATGCTTTTTGATTTCTCAAGTTATTAGGCTGTCACAAATGATTTCCATGTGTCACATAGAAAGAATGGCAAGATTAACTAAGAAAGAAAGAAAGAAAGAAAGAAAGAAAGAAAGAAAGAAAAGAAAGAAAGAAAAAAGAAAGAAAGATGATTCGTATGTAATATTTCCACTATACCTCCAGCCATGGCACAAAGCAAAGCAGGTTATCTCACTGGGCTTTCTCTCTTTTCCCTGCTGCACGTGTTCCCTTTTCCCAACCTCCCACTGTGGCGACCTTCCAGAGTGTTCTCTCTTTGGTGCTGCAGAAATGCATCATCAGCAGATAGAAGGGAAGCCAGAGGTAAAAAGGCAGGCATGAGAGGAAAAGCTGAGTGGAAGAAGCTGAATCTTTTTGCCTACAGAAGAGCCTGACAGGGAGAGCAAAAGGAGAGAAGAGAACCAACTGGAGATAGGAATGGCTGAAAAGCCTTCAGAGCGGTGGCCGCTTGAGGCTTCTGAGGATTATATATATGGCAGCATCTGAGAGGAAAGCAAACAGGAGTATGAGAAGCGTTGCTGCATAGTGATTTATTTACCTTTTAAACTTATTCTGAATGCAAGGTAAAGATTATGATTATTGTATTTTTTGGAGCTATTTAGTGATTCAAATGAACATCAAAACAAGGACTAGAATTGTGTGTCTAACTGACACAGACTTCCACGCTGGACTTCCATGTGGGTTTGGATATGAAGGTACGACACTCAACTCTACTGTCTGAGGTCAAGATCACTACCTTAAACTTGCTACCCTCAAAACATACCTAGATTCTCGCCCTTCCCTATCATCACTCTGAACTCCCTTCCACCCTCATCCAAGCTTTATCACGGCTCCCCCTGCCCGCAACCGTTTATTGCCGCGGGTGAATAACTGGTCTCCCTGCTCTGAATTGCTTCTGCTTTTGCTTTCCAAAGTGTACTCTCTCAAGAACTGATCATCTTTTTTTAATACACCAGCCAAACAGTGTTATTAAACTGCATGAAACTCTGCAGTAGCTTCCCATCTCACTCAGCAAAGAACCCAAACTTGTAATAATCTGCAAGACCCTGCACGACTTACACACTGACATCTCTGGCTTTTCCTCCCACACTGACTCTCATACCCTCTTCTTCCCCATCCTGGAGATTTTGCTCTTTCACTGTTCCTCAAGAATGCACTAGCCTCAGGGTCTTTTGGCTTATGTTTCTTCTGTCTGGAATTTTCACTCATTGTGTAGCCAGGGAGCCACAGATCTCATTCTTTCACTTTTTTTCAATTCTCTTTTAAAATATGAAACTATCAGGGAGGTCTACCCTGCCTCCCCTATTTAGAATAACAAGCCTGCTTTCTTTCTGTGTTCTTGATTCTGCATATACCTAATTTAATTTTTTTTCTTCATAGCATTTATCACTCTCCGACATAATAAGCAGGTGCTTATTTATTTTCTTGGGTTTTTTTTTTTTTTTATCACTCACAATTAGAACCTAAGCTTTATGACTTCTGTTTTCTCCTAAGTCTCCTGTGCCTAAAAAGTGCCTGGCGCTCAATAAATGTTTGTTGAATGAAAATAAACAATGGTGTATTCTGAGAAAAGAGTGTGTAGTGAGGGAATAACCCAGTTTGAGTGTGTAGCATTCAGAAAATATTATAAAGGCTATGAATCAATTCTGGGAAGATAGTGGCAAGACTGGCATAGTTTCTGAAACGTCTTATTCCTCTAATAAAAAATAAGCAGAACCAGTAGGATAGCAAGATCAACAAACCCAAACATGACATCTCCAATAAAACTTGGTGGCAATATATAGGCGGCTAGGGGCAAAGCAATGCAGTTACAAGGCCCATGTGCTGTGAGTGCATGTGTATGGGGAAGCAGGAAAAAGCAAAGAGGTATCTGATGGATAAGCAAATAAGTCTTCTTCCATTAAACACACAGACTTCTCTTCTCTGAAACAGTTTTAGGAGATCCCAATTACCAAATGGAATGCAAGAGGATCATAGTAAATTCTGAAAGCAGGCTGGGATCCAAGCGCCTTTGTAACTAACAATCTGATGCTTTCTTCCCAAACAAAGCCTATCATTGAAGGGAAAATGGTATTTATAATATCCAAAAAAACAAAAAAAAATACATTTAAGGGGGAGGAAGGGAAAAAGGCAGATCTCGGAAGGAGTACACATTTTTATTTTTTGCTTGCTCAATGAAAACGATACAAGAGAGTTCTAAACCAATAGAAGTGGAAAAGTTATCTTGCCCTTTCTCTGCAATTTGAAGATACAAAAAAACTTAGTTCACTTAAAATCCCTAATAAAAATAATCTCAATCAAATTCTACATACAAATATCAGGCATAATAAAGTCCTCACAGACTTGAAAAAGACAAAGTCCTCCCGAAATTGTGACTTAAATTTCAAAATGGACTACAGGCATTAAAAAGTAATGAAAAACATGAAAGAATAACTTAATTCGTATTTTTAAGAAACCTCAAAATCAGGAGATTGGTCTAAAGAATGAGCTCAGAGGAAGGGACACAAAATTCAGGAAAAAAGAAAATTTTAGAAAAGAAAAAATTTTCAGAAAGTAGGATAAAACTAGAAAAAACACAAGAGGAAATAAATATAATGGATACTGTCTTAGTTACAGAAGATGAGAAGAATCCTTTCTAAAATTTATTTATTTATTTATTTATTTATTATTTATTGTGGTGATATAAGTTGTCCCATATTTTATTGTTGAGAATGAACATTAACATCATGTTTAGGAGAACAACTAAGATACCTCAATAAAAATTTTAATGTGTACAATCATTGATAAATGGAGACGAATAAAAATGGATTCAAGATAAAGTAATAGACATAGAAGGTAGATAAAAGGAGCAACATACATTTAATAAAAGTCCAAAAAGATAAAACCAAAGCAATGGAACAAACTCACAGAAAAAATTTTATTCAATAAAATATTCATAAATAAAAAAACTAAACATTAAACTAAATATTTAAAAGACCAAATATATACCTGAGAAAATTCTGAAGCTTAATTTTCTAAAACCACATGTTACAAAATTAACTGTAAAAATTAATTGTAGATCCAGATAAATGGAGACATGTCTGTGCACATGGATAGGAAGACTCAGTATCATCAAGATATGAATTCTTCCCAAATTGATTTATAGATTCAATACAACCCTGAACAAAATCCCAGGAAGTTGTTTTGTGAATATCAACGAAATGATTCTAAAGTTTATATGAAAAGGCAAAAGACCCACAATAGTCATCTCAATATGAAAGGGGAAGAACAAAGTGGGAAAACTGACATGCTCACCTTAAACACTTATAAAACCACAATAATCAGGACAATGTGGAATTGGTGGAAGAACAGACATATAGATCAATGGAACAGAGTAGAGTGTCCAGAAATAGATCCACACAAATATAGTCAACTAATCTTTGACAAAAGAAAAAGACAATTCAAAGGAGAAAAGAGTGTCTATTTAACAAATGCTGCTGGAACAATGAACATTCACAGAAAGAAAGAGAGAAAGAGAAAGAAAGAAAGAAAGAAAGAAAGAAAGAAAGAAAGAAAGAAAGAAAGGAAGGAAGGAAGAATTGGACACAGATCTTACATGCTTCATAAAATTGAACTCAAAACAGATCACGGACCTAAATATAAAATGCAAAGCTATTAAACTTCTAGAAGATATGTAGAAGGAAGTCTAAAATTGAATTTGAAGATAGCTTTTCAGATACAATGCAGATAACACGAACCACAAAGGGAAAAAATGATCAGTTGGATTTCTTTAAAATTAAAAACTTCTACTCTGTGAAAGATGCTGTTAAGAAAATGAGAAGACAAGCCAGAGGTTCAGAGAAAATCTTTGCAAAACACTTATCTTTTAAAAGATTAATATCCAAATATACAAAGAACAGTTAAAAAAGTTAACAAGGACATAAACAACCCAATTTAAAAATGGGTAAAAGATCTGAACAGATACTTTGTTAAAGAGATATCAGATAGCAAGTAAACATATTAAAAGATGCTCAATATCATATGTCACTAGGGAATTTGCAAATTAAAGCAACAATGAGATATTGTACTATACATCTATTCAAATGGCTAAAATGTCACACACTGACAACACCAAAAACCAAAGAGGATGTGGAGCAACAGGAACTCTCATTCATTGTAGGGAGGAATGCAAAATGGTACAGTCACTTTGGAAGACATGGATGGTTTCTTACAAAATCAGACATACTCTTACTCTGTGATCCAGCAATCATGCTCTTTGGTTTTACCCAAAGGAGTTGAAAACTCATGTCCACCCAAAAACCTGCACAATGTATGTTTGTAGCAGCTTTCCTCAAACTGCCCAAAGTTGGAAAAACCAAGATGTCCTTCAGTAGGTGAATTGATAAACAGTTGAATCCAAACAATGGAATATTATTCAGTGCTAAAAAGAATTGAACCATCAAGTCATGAAAATACATGAAGGAATCTGAATTGCACACTACTATGTTAAAGAAACCAGTATGAAAAGACTATATGTATGATTCCTACTCTATAACATTCTAGAAAAGGCAAAACTATGGAGACAATAATAAGATCAGTGGTGACCACGTGTTGGAGGGTGGAAGGGATGAATAGGCAGATCACAGAGGATTTTTACTGCAGTAAAATACTCTGTATGAAACTATAAATGAGGCTTATGTGTCATCAAAATTTCATCTAAACACATAGAATGCACAACACCAAAAGTGAACTTTAATGTAAACTACGGATTTTGGATAATTATGATGTGTCAATGTAGGTTCATCAATTGTAACAAACTATGTAGTTCTCTGGCAGAGGGTGTCGATGGTGAGGGAGGCCATGAGAGTGTGGGACAGGGGTAGGTGAAAAATTTCTGTACCTTCTGCTCAATATTTCTGTGAACCTAAAGCAGCTCTAAAAAATAGTCTATAGAAAGAAAGAAAGAAGAAAGGAAGGGAAAAAGAAAGAGAGAAGGAAAGAAATAGGGGCGCTTGGGTGATTCAGTCAGTTGAGTGTCCGACTCTTGATCTGACCTCAGCTCTTGATCTCAGGGTCATGAGTTCAAACCCCACGTAGGGCATAGAACCTAAATAGAGAGAGAGAGAGAGAAAGAAAGAAAGAAAGAAAGAAAGAAAGAAAGAAAGAAAGAAAGAAAGAAAGAAAGAAAGAAAGAAAGAAAAAGGAAGGAAGAAAGAAATATCAAGGCATGAAAAGACATGAGAAAACTTTAAATGCATATTGGTAAGTAAAAGAAGCCAATCTGAAAGAAAGCCAAACTGAAAGAGTGCCTACTGTATGATTCAAACTATTTGATATTCTAGAAAAGAAAAGCCATGGGGACAGTAAATAGATGAGTGGAGAGGGAGGGCAGAAAGGATGAATAGGTAGAGCCAAGAGGATTTTTAGGACAGTAAAACTCTTCTGTATGATACTGTGATGGTGGGTACATGTCATTATATATTTGTCAATACTCACAGTGTACGACACAGTGTGAAACCTAATATAAGCTATGGACTTCAGTGGGATAATAATGTATCAATATTTGCTCATCAGTTGTAGCAAAGGCAATACATTAATGCAAGATATGAATAATATGGGAATTATTCCCATATTAATAATATGGGAAACGGGCCAAGATGAAAGGAAACTCTCTGTACTCCTTTGAATTTTTCTGCAACCTAAAACTGTTACAAAGGTAATGTATTAATTGGAAAACAATAAATATAAAAATTAACCTTTCCAGAAAATAAAAATCAATTGGGTATCCAGGCAAAAATGAGTAATTCAAATTGTCATCAGGCTCTAACAGCAACCCTATTCCAGAAAGCAATGACCTGGCACATTTAAGATAATATAGGGAAGAAAATGTGACTAAAATATTCTGCATGTAGCCAAACTTATCTTTATTCATGAAGGTCATGAAAACAAACACGTTTGAAAGTGCAAGAACTCAGAAAATACTATTCCTAGGGGCTTTCCTGATCAATCTACCTCAAGCCTGAAATAGCCAAAATTATATAATGAGATCCACAAAAAGACTGGTGAATTATGTCTCTGGCAGTGGTTCATGGATGGGTGTGCAAATGGTGGGAGCTTTTCCATCCTGGCACAGAGGTGTATTTCATCTTTATAATTGTTCAATATTGCCAGTTCATGGTGTTAGAGTCAGTTTCATTATTGATTACATTCTCTATAAATACTACATCTATTTCTTATAGCACACCCAGGGCCAACCACTACCACCAACCCAGTTTCATAAATCTCATAAATCAGACAGTCCTTGTAGAGTTTTAAAAAAGGGAAAAAATATAGAACATGCTCATTATCCTGGGGGTAAAATGCTCCTTACTTTATGGGCTCTGCTTCCAAAAATCCAGTTCTCTATTTTGAGTAGTTTACAGGAAATCCTTAAATAATGGAAACAGAAGCATATACACTTTATGTTCCAAAGCTGTTAGCTTCAGGACCAATTGTCCTTTCAGTAGAGGGAAGCCTGAAAAAAACCAAACCTAACAAATTTAACCACTTTCGTTGGGGGGAAGTAAGATCCTTATTCAAAACATAAAGGACATATCTTTGGGGTAAATACCCAGTAGTGCAATTGCTGGATCACAGGGTAGCTCAATTTTTAACTTTTTAAGGGACCTCCACACTGTTTTTCAGAGTGGCTGTACCAACTTGCATTCCCACCAACAATGTAGGAGGGATCCCCTTTCTCCACATCCTCTCCAACAATTGTTGTTTCTTGCCTTGTCAATTTTTGCCATCCTAACTGGCGTAAGGTGGTATCTCAGTGTGGTTTTGATTTGAATTTCCCTGATGGCTAATGATTTTGAACATTTTTTCATGTGTCTGTTAGCCATTTGTATGTCTTCATTGGAAAAGTGTCTGTTCATATCTTCTGCCCATTTTATGATTTGTTTATTTGTTTCTCGTGTATTGAGTTTGAGAAGTTCTTTGTAGATCTTGGATACCAGTCCTTTATCTGTGGTGTCCTTTGCAAATATATTCTCCCATTCCGTGGGCTGTCTCTTAGTTTTTTTGACTGTTTCCTTGGCTGTGCAGAAGCTCTTTATCCTGATAAAGTCCCATAAGTTCATTTTATCTTTTATTTCTCTTGCCTTTGGCGATGTGTCGTGAAAAAGGTTGCTCTGGCCGATGTCATAGAAGTTGTTGCCTATGTTCTCCTCTAGAATTTTGATGGATTCCTGTCTCACATTGAGGTCTTTCATCCATTTGGAGTTTATTTTTGTGTATGGTGTGAGAGAGTGGTCAAGTTTCATTCTTTTGCATGTAGCTGTCCAATTTTCCCAGCACCATTTATTGAAGAGACTGTCTTTTTTCCACCGGATGTTTTTTCCTGCTTTATCAAAGATTAGTTGCCCAAAGAGCCGAGGGTCCATTTCTGGGTTCTCTATTCTGTTCCATTGGTCGATGTGTCTGTTTTTGTGCCAGTACCATGCTGTCTTTGTGATCACAGCTTTGTACTACAGCATGAAATCCGGCATTGTGATGCCCCCAGCTTTCTTTTTCCTTTTCAATAATTCCTTGGGGATTCGGGGCCTTTTCTGGTTCCACACCAATTTAAGGGCTGTTTGTTCCAGTTCTTTGAAAAATGTCCTCGGTATTTTGATCGGGATAGCATTGAAAGTGTAGATTGCTCTGGGTAGCATGGACATTTTAACTATGTCAATTCTTCCGATCCATGAGTATGGAATATTTTTCCATCTTTTTGTGTCTTCTTCAATGTCGTTCAAGAGTAATTTGTAGTTTCTAGAATATAGATCCTTTA